>NC_088873.1:13499276-13534092 GCF_032884065.1 Artemia franciscana | reverse complement strand
TGAACAAAGCTCTCTGTGAAACTAAAAAAAAATGGGTTTTGTAAATTAATTACCAATAAGAAAAACGCTTCGATTATGCTCTCCTTCTCTTTTTATAAACAAAACCAGATGATCCAGATTTTTCTTCTTCTTGTGATAAACATTACAATAAAAAGTAAATAAAAATTAATATGATGGCCAAAGGGCATCACAGTTGATATTCAGTTGAATATCAACGACAAAACGACATCAGTTGATATAACTGATCTGTAGGACCCAAGAGCCCCAACGACTCTTCTAATTTACTAGGCATTTTTTAAGTCTTAAAATGATAGTTACTAAAACCAGGTTAGAAGCAGATGACTACTTAGCATGGACAACTGTTAGAAGGTACGGATTAGCCCCGGTACTTGTCCCTTTAAGAGACCATTGACTACGTTGTATTTTTCCAGAACATAAATTTTGTCTCAGTATAGCAACTGGCTATTTGACTCCCAGGCAGCATTCTTAGCTATTATAAAATTGTAGCGGTGTCGCTTACGCGTTTCTGCGTGTTAAGGGACACCAAACTGTATCTGCGAGCTAGGAACGAAAAATTTACAAAGTCGACATAACATCTCAAGACATTTTTTGACTGATTCGTCTGGAATATATAAAATCTGGGACCTAACCAGGATTCCACGTTAGGTGGGTCTAACGTGTTCTTAGGGAGCCTATTCGTGTTTTGAACTCTACCTCTTCCTAGTTACTCCACTGCACAATAGGTGACAAAAAAAAAAAAACTGTGTTGCAAGAAGATTACTTTTAGAGGATCAAGGCCATGGCCAGGATTTTACGTTGTGTAGTGTTCAACTGAGAAGATTGGTTCGCATAGCTGTTATGTCTTTGAAGTCAATATTCACGCTGGTTCTCCTCTGGCTATGCCACTGTCGAGTACAAAATAGTTTACAAAATAACTAGAATTCTTTTGTCAGTGCAAAATTGAATTTCTACAAGTGAAACTTAAAATTCAAAAGCCGGATCTTATTGAATTTTTACCATAAAACTGGAGAGAAATGAGTAAGTGAAAACAGTATTTTTATGAGCTTTCAGGGTTTAATTTACTTTAATCTATTGCAAGGAAACTTCGTTTTATTGCCTGAGTCCTTTACCGTTTTTCGAGAAACCCCTCTAGAAAAAGTAGAGTTGAAGAAGCGACAATATGTAAAATACATTTGTGGTCACGTGTGTTGCATTAGAAACACAAAGAAATTATTTTGGGTCAAATGTCTTTCCAGAAATTGTTTCCCAGGAGCCAACTGTGTTTTGATGAATATGTTAAGTGAGTTGTAGTGTATAATTACTTACCTGGTTTTTCGAATCTTGTGGTGCATAGTCAGAAATAACCGAAACGGCGCAGATTCATGTGCAAAACCATTTTTTGAGCAAATTAATTTTTATTCTCTAACATGATCATTCCCTTAATTGATTGGCATATTAGTGATAACAGAGCATTGGAAATTAAAATTATTTTCATATGTAAATGTAAACTTTTCCGTCTTATCAGGAGCAAAGGCCATTTAAATAAACTTATCATGTTTTATACTAATATATAAAGACAATATGTCTAAATCTGTCAGTTTTATTTGTTCTTTGTTTTTTTAATTTTGGTTTATCGGAAGTGGCAAAGCCTCAAGATGCACTTAATTGTGCTTTTGTCGTTGGCCACTGCAGTCTATGCACAATACAATCCTGGCTATGACCCAGGACGAACAACGATGGTCCATCTTTTTGAATGGAGATGGGATGACATTGCCGATGAATGTGAAAGATTTTTAGGTCCCAAGGGCTATGGTGGAGTCCAGGTGATTATTCCCCTAAGTACTATTTGTTTAGTAATGGGTAAAAGCAGGATTGGGTGTAAAGCAGAGACATACTGACCCTTCTGACTTCTGATGGTGAGACACGAATCTTGCGGAGGACGAAGTAAATATGCGATTTGTCAACCGATGGCTGATAGATTTTATATTGGAAAAAGGGGTGTGTTTTTCTTGATTGTCTGGGTTTGAAATTTTAAGAGATCGTCCTTTGGGCCAAGAGGAAAACATATTTTTAGTGAAGAAGACATATTTAATAAAACATATTTATTATTTAAGAAAAAAATTTAAGAAAACATATTTTAGTGAAACTTTTAGAGATCATCCTTTGGGCCAAGAGGAAAACATATTTTTAGTGAAGGAGGAGAATTTTCTGGGTCCCGGAAATATATGCTGAATAGTATACTTTTAGCACATAGTTTAAAATTTAATTTAACAAGACTACTGTTGAGACAACACGAACATGAGTTAGCCAAATTCTAAGATTAAAACCTATGAGTAATATTCTTGGCAGACAGAAAAAAACGAAAATCACCAATGTGTGAAAAAAACATCTATTTTTCGGCTTAGCGAAAATGACTGACGTCAAATTATTAAGATTTTAGCAATGGAACTAAGATTATTCTACAGATTTAGAAAATAATCTTCGAAGATTCGAAGGGTATGATTTTTCAACATTGCTATTATCTGATTTGGTTCAAAAATCAGTTATGTCTGAAAAAATCTGCCAAAATTCAGAATCCAACGCTTAAGTTCTTAATCAATAAAATTAAAAATAAATTGCTATTGCTTTTTTCCTTAAAGCACAAAAATAGACTATGTGAAATAAAAAAAATGAATGGAAATTAATTTCCTAATTAAATCATTTCAAGTTTACCTACAGAATGTGGGTCAGGGTGGCTTCAACTCTCATAAAAGATCAAAATTGCGCAGATATTTAAATATTATGAATAATAATCCCGCTGCTCATCCATCCAAAATTCCATGGTAAAACTAATATTAAATATTTACAATCAAAACTACTGTCGATTTAAAATCGTGACTGAGTCCTCAAGTTTTCTGTAAAATTTGGATTACAATCGAACATTCCCAATCTTAAGCAGAAAAATGCGAAAACTTTTACAAATATTCCTAACATTAACCAACAGTAAAACTATGCCAATTAAAAACGAACCGAAGTTTCGAAAAATAATAACCACACTAATGCGCATCGTTTTCAATAAAAGAAAATGACAAGCCTATTAGAGGATTTGATTGGAGAGTAGAACCTCCGCTCTTTATTTGTGAATGTGGACTTTATGACCTATGAAAAAACGATTCTCGAAATGTTGGAACATACATTTCTTGAAATACAGATCATTTTTAGTAAAGCAGAAACGGCGCTATGGCCTTTAGAACCGATTTGAAGGGGCCCTGGGCCTACCCCAATCTGTGGTAATGTTTATTAATTTTCAAGTTTGGCATATTTATCCGTTTCAATTTCTATTTGTTTTATAATTCATATATTCATCTATAGGGTATATTTTTTCATGTAAAGGATATATTTTTAGTATATATTTATTCATTTGTACATTTATGTTTGATGTGACTGTTAAATTTTAATCTCTGTTCGTTTTCTTTCATTTATTCATTAATAGTAATTTTGGTTTGTTTCTAATTTGAATTATTGTATGGGATTATTTGTGCTTCTTTTGGGTTCAAATATGGCTCTTTATTAACTTAGGAAAATTTCCTAAGGAGAAAATGTAGTTTGTTCATAGAACACTTTATAAACACTCATGACTTTAGATTCCAATCTCTAAGATTTTTTCAAAGCTTCCAGCTGTCTTCTATGAAACTGGAAAGAAAAAGAAATCACCAATTTGGCATACTGTTTCAAGCCATTTTATGCTCGATTCATCTAGAATCTAAATTCCATTCATTCTATTTTGGCCGGTCCAGTGTATTCCTGGGGGTCTTAGAGGTGTTTTGAAGTCCACCTCTTCCTGACTCGGGTTCAATTGAGAAAAGGGTTTTCGAATAGCTATTATGTTTTTAAACTACATGTTTAATATGTATTCGTTTAGATTACCGTGGAGTGAGTTTGCCCCCCTCCTGAGCTATGGTATAGCTATGCCACTTTCTAATGCCATCTATGCCACTGACTAAAACCCATTTTTGTTACTGCGGAGCATAATCTCTTTAAGTTAAATATACGACTCAAAATCCGCTTTTTAGTGAATGTTCGTAATGAAAAATGTAGAGTGAGCCAATGAAAACACTATGTTCATTATCTTTCATGGGTTTTCATTTATTTAATGTATTTCAATAGAATATGGTCTTTTATTGACTGAGTCATTCGCTGTTTTCCTATCAAACCCGTAAGAAAAAAAAATGAAAAAAAGAGCATGTATAAAATAAATATATGTTTAATAATTTTGATTGACTAAAGGAATCATTTTCTAACAGGATAAAACTTTTAATTGATTGGCATATTTATCACAAAGACTTAATGTCTTACAAATTTAACTTATTTTTGGATGCAAATACACTTTTCTGTCTTATCAGGAGCAAAGACTATTTAAATACACCGATCGTCTTTTAAGTAAATGTATGAAGGTAGTTTGTCTAAAATTGTCTATTTCTTTTTTTTAAATGTATCTTTTTCGGCTGGGGCAAAGCCTCAAAACGCACCAAATCGTGCTGTTGGCTACTGCAGTCTATGCGCAATGCATTTCCTTCGTTACAATAAGTAATTTCTTTTTTGTTGCTCAGCTATTTGTGCAGTGTTTGGCGAAACGCAGAATTCGCTGAAACGCTGTCTCTTCTGAGTTTTAATGTGGCCAGGCAAAAGTCTTCCGGAGGGCCACCAATTGAATTTTACCCTTTTCAAACAAGATTCGAAAAGAGTCCTTCTGAATAAATTCGATTCTGTCGTTTGAACATTGTTTGTGAAACGGAGTGCGTGTACTATTGAGTAGAGGGGTGGGAGATGGGTCATAGGCACTATACACACTTTGAAATGAAACGGTTAGGCAGGTGTGCAGTTGTTTTTGGGGTGGGGGGATGGTGATAATAAAGAATTTTTGTGTGGGGTACAATACATAATAATGTGAACCGAACCAAAGAAATCGAAGACAGAATGTAGGCAAATGTTTACCAAAGAAGGTTGAAGGCGGAGCACCTGCACTTTTTACAGAAGGAGTGAACACATACATATCGCACATATGGAATGTACGAAGGGTTTACCAGAAACGGATTGGAGACAGAGTGTGTGCACTCCTGATAAAAGAAGGTTTGAGACGGAAAATGCGTAGTGTTAGTCAAAGGAAGCCTTTTTTTTTCTAGTACTGTCCAGGAAGACTTCGGCACTTTTTGTTTTGCATCAGACATAAGAGCTGAAATTCACCCAATTACATCGCTTGGTTGTTTTTACTTGACAAAATCCATTATCATCTGCCAAAACATAGTTTTAGATTTGTCTTGAATTTCATGATTTATTTGAAAAAAGGAACCAAAGAATTTTTCCAACTTTACATATATTGAATTGTTGACTTTAAATTATTTGGAATAATTCACGGTAAATGACGGAACTGTTCAACGGTGAAATACCATTCACTCCAAAAACCGCGGAAGTTCTATAGCAATATGTACATCAAACGAATCTAGTTATAATGTTGATTCCAAGTATGCAAAATATAAAAAGTTTGATGTTTCCCATTAGATTAGAATACGAACAATCGCATAATTTCAGAAAGAGGAGTAAACACCTACCCAAAAAAAGGGTAAGTCTTAAAGAAAATTCTACATTCAAATTCAGTTTGACCATTCCCGCTAGAAGAGAGTTTTTAATCTCCTATTAACGAAAATATCCGATTTTGTACTTTTTTTCCCAAGAAGGATGGTCACAAACGCGTGTTTTTTGCTTGCTTTTTTTTTCTTTTTTTTTTACCCTATGGTTAAACATGTCGAGGCCGATTAACCGTCCTAGCCGAGTGGATTGGTGCGCTGGATTTAGGATCCTTTGTCCAAGAGGGCGAGGGGTCGAATCCTAGTGTACCCAATTATTTGGCTTGGGATGGGGGTCAGTGGCGTGACTCAGTAAGCTCAGCCAGAGTCGACCCAGCTCTAAATGGGTACCAGGAGAAATCTGGGGAAGGTAAACAGGAAGGGTGTGCGAAAGCACAGGATGGTTACCCCCTCTCCCCCCATTGCACTTCCTGGCTGAAGGGCCAAGAAATGGAGATCTTATTCTTTACCTTTACCTAATCATGTCGAACCAGTGGCCGTAGAATGTCGCAAGAGATTATTCGAACGGGAATTTTCGGTTCTAATGCCCTTTTTAAGTAGCGAAAAGATGTTTTAGCGAAAGATTTCTGTCATTTTATGCAGCCAAAGAACCACTTTGACCCAAATAGAGCCACGGATAGGGCCGAAAGGATTTCTAGTGAAAGTTCTGAGATAGCCAGTGGCAGAGATATTTAACTTTTGAAAATAAGTTTGTATGGGTTCCCCAGTTTAAGGAGTCATACCACGGCTCTGTCATGGCTGTCGCATTTGTCCATAAATATGTATACAGTCCATTCAAAATGAAGCCTCAATAAGTGTATTTTTAAGCCAAAGGTTTCTAAACTTTCATGAAAGGTCATTTGGATCGCTATGTAGTGGGAATGAATTCAACCCGTGACAACCCTTTATTTTATGTAATATGTTTGGACTAAGCTTGCAATGTGAATACAGAAGTGCTGCACTATGAATGGTTGTTGCAGACATGATTGTATGTATTGCAGTGCATTGCAAGCGTTGCTGTTATTTTGGTTCTGCGTCGTTTTATCGTACGTTCGAGTGTTAAATACATTGAACTCATATGCTTAGCTGCGTAGAGGTGGGAGAAGTGATTAGCATCTCCGTAACAACTTTTTTTCGAAGAAACATATTCACTTTCTTGAAATTTAAAATTTAATAACCTTAAAAACCTTTTCTGGCACTTCAAACCCCCTCCCCCTCCAAAGGTACTCTTTTCATGGATGGTTTTAAGTTTTTAAGGATTGATCGGTAAAGGATGAACCTTTGTCTTTGCTACAACATTGTTAAACAATTTAGTGGTAGAGAAATAATACGAGGGTACAATACCCGCTTATGAATGACCCTTTTAGGTGCTCCATAATCATTAAGCAGCTAAGAATATTTCTCTCCATCCGAAAATTATTGCCGAAAATAAATTGGTCTGTTAATGATTTTTTTTTTTTTTACAATACAGACAGAAGATTAAGCTTCTGTCTTTTCAAACCTTTTTCTCTATCTATGATTAAAAAATGTTAGATAAGAAAACGTAACATTTAATAACGTATGTCATAAGCAACTATGCCCGAATTTCAGGTTTCAAGTCATCCGATAAAAACTGCGAACTTTAAAAACTACGTAAACCACTACTTTTTTTTAAACTACGATAGAAAATAATAAGTACAATAAGAGGAAAAAACTAAGATATTATGAAGAAGAAAAAATGAAAGGGAAAGGACGAAGCAGAAATGAAGAATACAAAGGTGGTAGTACTTAAGTGAATATCGAGAGAACAGATACAAAAACCTTAAGCCAGTGCTTTATTTTCAGGTTTCTCCGATCAATGAAAATATCATTGGTCATGCCGGGTCAGTTCAGAGACCTTGGTGGGAACGCTACCAGGGAGTTTCCTTCAACATAATTACAAGATCTGGTGATGAAGGGGCCTTCAGGAGCATGGTTCAACGTTGCAATAATGTGGGAGTTAGGTATGTTTATACAGGGCTCTTGAAAGTCCTTCCCCATGCTGAATAATTTACTTTATCCTATTTGCATTTACTAGTAAAAGTTGTATTTTTTTTTACTGGTAATTGAAGAAAGTTTAAGTGAATTAAAATAAAATGTAAATCACAAAAGAATCAGATCCTGTTTTTTTTTTATGAATTGCTTTGCTTCAGTAGTCTTGTACACGGTCTTTACTCCCTAAGAACACTGCCAGGGATATATTTACTCCTAAAAGAGGAGTAATGGCTCTAGCTAATTCAGTGGCTCTAGCTAAAGGGTTACTGACAAATTTTTTGTAACATATATTAAAATCAAGCGACTTTGTTCATTAGCTAAGGTTTTCCGATCAGTTATTTCTCAGTTTAAACAGTTCATGGTAAAAAATTTTAAGTGGTTACCGTAGCGACTCGTGCTAATGGTAACTGAAACTCTGAAAAAACTTGTTTTGACAACCATATATACATAAAAAGAACTGGTTTTTCATGATGACTCTAAATATGTCCATTTATTTTAAAGTTGTCAACCAAAAGCTGCAAGTCCGAGACAATTTTTGTAATTTCAAAAAAGAGGAAAAACACATCCCAAAAGGGGAGTGACCTAGGTGAAAATTACAATGTCAAATTCATATTATCAAAAAACCCCGGTGCATTGGTTTCAAGTCCATATCTACAAAAATTGTGATCGTATCGAATCAATGATAGTAGAATATTGGAAGAGAAGTAGAAGTAGAGAAGTAGATAGTAGATAGTAGAATATTCGAACGGAAATTGAAAGCGTTTCTGACTTTTTACGATTAAGATAGATTAAGAACTACCGAAAAACTACGTAATGATTTTTCATTACTATTCTACATAATGATAGATTAAGAACTACCGAAAAACTACATAACGATTTTTCCAGCGCATTTGATCCTATAGATACATTCGCTATATTTGCGTGCGGTGGCACATTTATTGCTTCTATAGACGTATTCGTTCCATGCACAATAAGCTGTTAATATGGAAAAGTTGTTTTACATTTACCTGAGTTAATTCATTTCAAGCTTCGTAATATCATGAACAACGGTGCATAATTTTGCATCAGCTATTATGGAGGAGGGCCAGTCGCATCTTTCTTTGGGTGGGGGGCCTGAAGTCTCAAAGATATTTTTTATGACCCAGTTTTCTAAATTTCAGAGAGAAAATTGCTTTGTACGCTAAAATTTCAATCTGTGAGAGCCAAAACCAATTTTCAAAATGAAATTTTCAGCCTAAATATTTAAAAGGTTTATCAAAAAATAAAACGCTTGCAATTAGCCACTAACAACATTTTGTCCACTCATAAATGCTTTTAATAAAGCACTGGGGAAGTTTAGAGTAAATTAGAGATGGGATATAAAAAGGATGCTCATGGAATCATTAGTCCTTAAAGCTGTTACGCTCATAAAACCTAACTTAAACATAGATGGCAGAACACTGGGGAAAAAGTCTCTGTTGATGTCAGAGTATGACTTCCATCAAGTTCGCATACCATTTGAGGGCTGGTTTTTCCCTTCAGTTAAATTAATAATGAAAATTAGTTGCATTTCACCACTTGTAGAGCTTTTGTTTGTCACTGCTCTTTTTTCCTCACTGCAATGAGCAAGATAGCTTGGCTTTTGAATAATATCAGGCTCGTTATGAGACATTTCAATTCATGGGCAAGTGTGGAAAAAAACTATAGGAGAGGATTTAATCCTCCAATCTTTTTGATCACTTATATGGGCTCTATAACTTTTATTTTCCGTTTGAATAAGCTAGCTCTTTCTCGATATTCTAGGATTATTGATTTGATGCGATCACCCATGGGAAAAAAAAACACAAACAAACAAACAAATAAACACACATCTGTGATCTTTCTTCTGGCAAAAAATACAAAATTATACATTTTTGCAGAAAAAACAATAATATTTTTTATTTCTTGAACAGCCAATGGGTCATAGCAATGGGAAATGAGGGCTTTAATCCTAAGTAATTCACGCTGCACAAACAAAACATTACAGAAAATTAAAAATAATATACTTTTGTGATCCATTGCTAGCCTGAGAAATCATCATAACCTGTCAAAACGCAAAATATTCATCACTAACTATAATTTTCAGTCATTAATCAAATCTACACACTCCTTGCACTTATTTCGTAAATAAATTATCTATTTCGTAAATAAATTACCCCTATTTCGTAAATAAATTTCTTATATTCCCGCATCATATGACCATTCCCTCAAATTGGATCTTATTCTTCTGCTTTCCTCACCTCAGCCAGATTCTCTTTTAATTTGGAAAACCATCTCAAAGCTTTTGCTCTTGTCCTCATCCCCTAGACTTCATGATTATAATCAATTCTCTCGTAATCTTCTTTTAACTGATGTAATTTTTTTGTGCTGAGTTTCATTATTACCCTATTTACAGACAAAAATAGTGCTTTTTTCATTAATTCTGTGTGCCACTATTCTTTATTATTGTCTATTCTCAAAGTGTGAAATTATGCCTGAGCCGCACCTGTCAATAAAAAAAGCCAACATTTGGTAATGATATGGGTTCTTGCTTGATTTCAACATCATATTTGTATTACAAAAGCATAAAATTAAAATGGCAAGCAATTGGTTTGAAAACCTTGCGTTAACACTATTTTATTCCCAACGTTTTGCTTTAATATTATTTCTATTATTTTTTGTGAGATTCGTCTTATTAACAGTGAAATTTGAAAAATTTGGAGCATACAGTCCCTTATCCCCCTTCACGTAGACGCATTCAGGAATGCGCTTCAACTTATAATGCATAGATCGTAAAATTAAGGTCTAATGGCATATGATTTTTTTGAATTAAAAAGAATGCTTCGGAAACAATTTCAATGCTATATCTAGAGTAGGACTTTTCGAAAGCGAAGGGGGAGTCCTAAACCCTAAGATTCTTCAAATAATTTGATATCTCAGATACCGAATGTACTTTTCCCACAAAACACATTACATACCGATAATTTTTTTTTTTGATTTCTTTCCATTGTGTAAGGCAACATAAAAGTAACAGCTTTTATTCTTCCGCTAAAATAAAAAGGTATATAAGAAGAAAATTCTATTGTACCAGACTCTTGGGAGATTCAAGCCTATTTCACAACAAAAAATTGAAAGTAAAGAAAGGCAAACGAAAAAATAAGGGAACTTGGCTAATCGTTTTCGTTTTACCAACAGTTTATTGTTTTCTTCTAATTAATTTTTGTCCCCTTGTTCTTCATCTTCCAGTTGTTTCTAATCTCCCCGATTCAGAATTCCTTATACAAAAAGGAAAATACGGAAAAGAAAGATGAGGGATTATTTGACAGGTCGCAACTGTCTTCATTTTTTCGTTTTACCTTCTATTCATTTTTTTTTGTCTTCTTTGGTCAGTTTTCAGAGTTTCATTTATTCATCAATAAATTTACAGCAACTACTTCAACTTAGTCTCTCCCGTAAGGCTCTATGGCCTGGAAAAAACAGGGGAGAGTTTTATCATTCAGTTTTCATCCTCGACTTGTTTCTGACTTCTTTGGTCAATTTTCCTCTTCCTAGATTTTCATTCTTCAGTTGTCCAATCGTTTTTGTTCTATGGAGTCAACCTTCAACCTTTCCTATTTTCTATTTTCAAAATTACACCATAGGTCTTGACTCTAATTGCTCAATCACAAATTTTATGCTTGGAAGTTGAACGTTATTCAGTTCGAAAAATTATAAACTGGATACATAATTGGCGTTGTAGTCGTGCGTAACTTTGATTAAATTAAAGAGTTTGACCAAAATGTGGACAAGGTATTACTTTACTGAATCATATTTACAACAATAAAATATTCTGCGACAGATTCCATGAATACAGACAGTGTAAAGCCTCTAAAACCGTGTTATTTAAAGATCCATTTATACCACTGGGTTCTAACGCATCCAAAATTCGAATTTGCTACTGTTAAGGGTAAACGAGTCTTCTCCAACTCTTTAGACATCAAATAGATTTATAAGCTATCGGCTATGTGACAACAAAAAAATAACATTTTCTACAATTGGCCAGGAAACAGACGCGTGTTTGAAAGAAAAAGCTGCCGCCTAAAACAATGTTTTTCTGCAGCTTAAAGAGTCTCACCATTATGTTTGATGAACGCCAACGTTTCTTTACAGGATTTATGTTGATGCTGTGTTTAATCAGCTTGCAGGTGGTGGATGGACTGGCACCACTGGAGGATCGAGCTACGATGCAGGTGGGCCCTCATACCCAGCAATTCCTTTTGGGCCAAATGACTTTACTCCTTGCTCAGAGTGTCCGAACTCAAGTTGTGACATTGGTAACAGTTATGATAATCCAAATGCAGTAAGTAAACATGTGTTTTGAGCAATTTTTTTTTAAACTAGCTTTAGTCTGTAGTCGGTTCACTACCCTAGTCTAGTTTATTAGGTTTAATAGTTTAGCAAGGCTATTTTTTCATTAAGGTACATTTATTTTCTAAGTTACATTAAAACAAGGCTTTCTTTCGAGGTTGCCCACATAATTTTTTTCAGGAAGAGGTGGATAAGCCTGGAAGTTTTTTTTTAAGTGGGAGAGAGGGAAGAATGCTTAATGATTGTTGTTTTTGCCCGAAGTTCCAAATTTATTTCGCATATAGTTTAAAAGTGTTCATAGGATTATATGAGTATCTAAAGAGATTCGACAGCCAGACGGAAGAAGTGAAAGATTTTATATTGGTATGTTAAGCAATTGAGGGAAGCAGTTATTTTGGACTAGTTCCAGGTAAATATTTGAAGAAGCCCACAGTTAGTAACAAATAAGCTTCAAGGCTTAGAGAAAGGAACAATTCAGGAAGTAGTGAGATAAATTTTGACGATTAAGAAGGGAAGGAGGACTTACTACTAAGGATGAGTTAGAGATATTTAACAATATATTTAATGATTGAAAAATAACAGGGATCCAGATCCTGATGAATATAGTAATGCTATATGGTGGTAATGAGTTTAGAATAAAACGCTGAAAGTTATTAGCTCTGGTAAAGGGAAAATGCCCAGTGATTGCAGGAAAATTAAATTAACTTTTTTACATAAAAGGTATATATGAGGGACGAAAGGAGTGTTCACCTCCTTGTTGACTCAAATTCGTCTAACTAAGTGGAAACCGCAGATAATTAAACTGCACTCAAGTCAGGAGAGGAAGGAGTTTGCCACTATTTACTGAGCTTGTATTTTCACAATAAAACCCATAGCCTCTACGTATTACTGAAAAATCTGTTTATGGTCATAGAAGGGTACAGTTATGACCCCTAACCCCTCCACCCTACTTCTAAAAATGTATTTATTAAATTAATGTTTAAATTCACGACACTTATGTCATTATTCTTTTAATTCTCTCATATAATATGTTGGGTATTTGTGGATGTCTCTCTTTTTTTAAAGTAAAGGATTCATTGAAGACTTAAAAGTAAGAAAAAAAATTGACTTAACAATAAGAAAATATTGGGCCAAAGACTTAAAACCATGGGAAAACTTTAAACTTGTAAGTTTTAGCTATATCAAATTATTTTCCAATTTAAATAATTCGACAGATTTAGATTATTTATCTTTAATTTAACCTGAAGAAAGGCTGTAACTTCAGATTATAGCAGGATATGCTGTAATTTCTGTAGCTCAAGCTACAGCATTAACGAGTGCTGTAACTAAATCTCTTTCAACACTCTCTCAACATTCCCTGAAAGTTTCAACTTATACCTTTAGCCATTTCTGAAAAACTGCTGACAAGACTAACCAGCTGACTGTCCAACTTATTTAAATAAAATTCACTTAATGTTTAGATCTATATTTTCTGTTCGGGATCGTCTCAAGTAACCCCGAAATAACTTTAAGAACATGTACGATTTGTCAAATAATGCGTGGCCGATACCTCTAATATGTTTGCTTGTAACAATTTCTCTTTTTTGCTATAATAAAAAAAGTTTATCTTTTCTTTAATTTAACTTAGGTCCGAAACTGTCGATTGAGTGGAATGCCTGATGTTCGGCAAGGAAGTGACTACGTCCGTGGCAAGCTTCTTGAATTTTTCAACAAATTAGTAGAAATGGGTGTTGCAGGCTTTAGGTAAATATAAAAATACTGATTCCTTATTTGCTTTAAATGGGGTGTTTTATGGTTGCTTTTAAAATACAGTGTCTCGTGGAATGATCCTGTAAGGAGTTTAATCTTGGGTTGGTTTAAAACTGAATGGTATATATGTAACCTGGAATGTTGATAATTTGAATTAGAAAAATAAATTTTAATCTACTTGAGAACTTAAACTGTGAAATGAAAACGCAAGAAAATGATATAACTTAGGCCGTATCTAGGGGGGGGGGGGATACCGGTCCCCCCCCCAAAAAAAATATTTGTCCGACTCATAAAAAAGCATAAAAACTAATTTTTTATGTGGTTTTCAAAAAAAATTACCCCCCAACTCCAAATAAAGTATGTTAGAAAAAACAACAAAACATTAAAAAAAAAAAAAAACTGCAACAGGTAGAAATTGAGGCATGCTCAAGCCCTCCTATCACTGGATTGAAATAGCATGCTCAGTGGTCACATGCAAAACATGAATAATTGTGAAAACTCCGATTGTCCTAAGAAATAAAGCAATTTCGTTCTAAATTCAACTACATACGGATAACATTGAATAACTAATGAATTACTCTGAATAGCCTACAAGGAGGATAGGTTGGGTAAATTCCTGTTTTTTGGACATGAAACCCGTTTCATGTTCCGCCACAAATGTTACCACTTTCCAATGTGGCTAAAATTTATCCTACAAAAGTGTCTATGAAAATGAAGCGACCGCATTTCAGAGAAGGATGTGGTTTACTGAGATTTAGTCTGAAGTAGGCAGTAAATGGTTGCTAAAATATTGTTAAACTGAGCAGTGGTTTTATTTGTTAAAAGGTTTCGAGGAGAAAACTGAGTTATTTTTGTGGATATTACAGGCTTTCATGTTAAGGAGAATATAAATCTTTTTTCTATTCCTTTTTTCTCGCAATCAAATTGCAAGAGATGAATGACCTTGGTCAAATATCAAATATCTAAGGAAAGCTCCGTCAAAGAAGTAGCTATTTGTACTTATGCTATACTGAACGAAAGATTTCAGGGAAACTGTCACATTTTTCCAAGAATTGTTTAGTTTTTTTTACTTTATTTTCAGTGAAACATACGTCACGTGCTTTAAACCTGAAATAAGGTATTAAAGTGACCTAAGTTTATCTCTGTTATTTTCCAGATACTGACGCACATAAAACTGTAAATTTTTCAATTTTTCAATTTTTTTTCCAATATTTTTCAACATAGTCTCATCATGCAGGAAATGCACCTATAAAGATAGGTGCTGAGAGTGTTTTCTAAACGAGGAGAAATACATGGGCTTTATAAACTCAAGACCGATTTAATAAATATATGTTGACTATTGACGAGTCCGTTGATTTTTGAATTGAAAATGGAATAGCTGTGTGAAAAGTCAAGTCATGGCCAATTGTAGACAAAGCCAAGAAAGATTGTCCAATTAAGTGGGCATCAAGTCAAGGTTAATTTTACCCCTTGATTGCCGTTGTTACTGTCTCCCACTTATGCTACACCTCTCATGCATGTAACTGCACAATGCCGAACTAGAGTCAACTTTGTTGAAGGGTCTCCCCGGGGAAGACACGCTGGCTGACAGTAGTTTACTTGAAAATTTTCAACTATACTTGAAAATTTTCCTCTCATTCATGTCACTCCACAATGCCAAACTAGAGTTAACCTTAGTCTACAGCTTCAAGAATAAAAAAAAATTATAAAGATGGTAATTTACGTAGCACAGGTTGATAATGGTTGCACTACGTAAATGGTTGATACGATCTATATGCTACTTAGCCTAAATCATTTTTACGACACGTCAGTAGCCTGACATGCCCGAGTGGCCTAAATCAAAATGTAAATTCTGTAAGACAGTTATTAATTGCTTTACTGGAAAATTTGAGAGGAAAAGGGAAATTTGAGGCCATGTGTTTACCCAAAGAGAATATTAAACTGGAAAATGATTTTGTTTTGCACGATTTCAAGCAGCATACTATTCTAAATCTAGTTTATAAGTTCTGAGAGTTTTTTTGCAATGAAAATTAGCAAAAACTATCAAAGAAAAGGAATATTTGAGCTTTTTTTCAAATTAGTTGGTAATGCAAACTACCAACATCTAGTACATGATTTGACCTTGGGGTCTGAACTTGCAATAATAACTACAGAGAGGTCATCTTCAGAATTAGGATTGCTGCTAATCCATCATTATGTTTTTTATTGTTTTTAAGACAGATTGAGTTTTAATTTACAGATTCGATGCTGCAAAACACATGTGGCCAGGAGACGTAAAGGCAATTGTTGATTCAATGCCTTCAACTTCATTTGGAAAGCCGTTCATTTTCCAGGAAGTAATTGACCTTGGTAAGTTATCTATGAAAAAAAACTGGGATGAAATAAATTCTTTATTGTTTCACCCGTATTTAGTTCTTTTTTTCTCCATTTTTTTGTCTGTTCATACGGTGTCTTTAAAATGTGAGATAAGATTCTTTTTGTGTCTTTAGTAGACATTCTTTCCTTTCTTTAGCTTGAGTGATCTCCTCTGTATCTCACTTAAAAATGCCTTCCTGAACCTTATTTTAAGCTATACATCCATTCCTGAATGGTATTATCAAAGACAGACAGAACTATCCAACAACTTAACAAGTATCTAAGATAGACAAAACCCTTAAATTATTTTTCTAACATTTTTTGCATACTTTATAGCCTATAATTCGTCGAATTTTATTTCTTTTGTTTCTTAGTCTGTCCTTCTCGGTGCTTCAAGTTTTTTTTGTTTTTTTTTGGTGAAAAGAAAATAACGGCTGTGGTTAACTGTTCTTAAAAGATATTGTAGTTGACAAGCTTAAAAGACGTATGTCTCTTCTTTTTATTTGCTGCAGATAGGCAGAAAAGTTAATTAACTTTCCTCGTAGATAACTTCGAAGACCACACTGCCTTTCCATGACGAAAGTATAATAGTTCAGAGTAGGGATGAAACCTTTTAATCGACAGTGAACAGATATAAAATTAAATATCACTTCTTTTTATTTGGTGCAGATAGGCAGAATAGTTAATTAACTTTCCTCGTAGATAACTTCGAAGACCACACTGCCTTTCCATGACGAAAGTATAGCAGTTCAGAATAGGGATGAAACCTTTTAATCGACAGTGAACAAAAATAAAATTAAATATCACTTCACGTAAGAGCTATGACCTCTGTCCACCTGATATGTCAAAAAAATTTAATGAACCGGAACCGAAAAGGTCAAGAAGATTTGCTTCCGCTGTTGCATTGAAAAAAATAAATAAGAGCGATAAACTATATGTAATTAGTTTATTGGGTATAAATTTTGTTTCTTTTTATTTGTGTCTTTTAGTTTTACTGCTGATGATGAACAGTGTATATGTTTTCGAACAATCCACTTAAAAATTGTACATCTGTTCACTGTCGATTAAAAGGTTTCATCCCTATTCTGGACTGTTATACTTTTAACTTTTCTCGGTACCAGATACTGGTGTACCAATGCACAGTCCTCTGCAATAGACCAACTAGAGGCAAGTTTATCCCTATAAATTCCAAATTGCTTATTAGTTATAAAATTTTTCCTTTGCATCTTTTAATTTCCTATATAGAATTTATGTATAATAATTACGTCCTTATTTGTACTTTATTCTTATTCACACTCATTGCTTTCTTATTATATTTACTACTTTGATATTTGCGTTATTTAATTCTTTCTTTCGATAGAACTACACCTTGACTCCTCCTGAAGTCCAGTTAAAACTGGTTTTGAGTCAACTGCAAGTTTTCTAGTACCTACAAATAAAACTTTATTTTTGTCCCCGGACCCATCATACCTGAAAACCACAATTTTATATGATTTTTATTTTGTGGTTTCAAAATTTTAAGTTTTTAGGGCAGCACCACATTTTTGTCAGTGTTGCCACGTTAAACTGTGAAAATAAAAAAGCGAAACTAATTAACAAAAATTGAGAACATTTTTAGTGTGTAAAAATTCAAACAATAAGAATCTGTTAATCCCCAAAGGAAACTACATTTTTGATGGTTTTTCATCGCCGTTTCTTTCACTTAATTTTGACGCCCGTGAAAGAATTTTAATTCTTTCACTTAATTTGAAATAATAGAAATTATTTAACTGCACATAGAGGTCTGTTCCGTTAAAATTGAACTTTCGGGGTCTCCTTAATTGTTTATATCCATATATATATGGTTGTATAAGTTTTCAAACAACCAATCTAAAAAGTCAGAGTTGATTTTGACTGTCCTTGGTACTTTCAGCAAAAGGACTTACTTAAAACGTAAATGAAAATTTTGTTTAAAAATACAAAGATAACCCACAACTCCCTGACAGTGCATAAAAATGACCTTTAAAGTTGGTAGAGTAGATGGCATGGTGAAAGTTCAAAATTTTAGTAGTTAGGGTTTCTTGAAATTCGGTTTCTTGATTATCTCACTAAGATATGTAAGATATTATAACTAAGATATTCTAAGATTCTTATTCGCACTTGAAATTACGCTGACGTTCAAGAAGTCCCAGAAAATGATGAAATCATATGACAATTCAATATAATAAATGGAAAATTGTTTTTAATAAAATCTTTCGTGTGTAGCATAGCTTATTTAACTACTGGGTAAAACAAGAATTTATGAATGTACCTTTTGGGAAAATTAGATGTTACCTTGATGCCCTAACTGTCCTTCCAAAAGTACTTTTAAATAGTGTCCAAGAGCTTAAACGACATATAGTGCGTTTTTGTTTCATGTGTATCACCACTAAATGTTACTTTAAAAATAATGTCGTGTAGACTAAGAATCTAATTCGGTAGCAAAACTGCCAATAATATCAGGAACATTGACTATATACAGGGTAAAAAATATCTATAAACATCCCCAGGATTCTATTTAAAATGCTAGGTGACATTGATTGACTTTTTTTTAAAAAAAAAGGGTGATCTGAGGACCTCCCTCCCCGACAAAAAATGACAAAAAAATTAACAAAATGCAGTAAGTAAGAGTCCAGGGGATTGACCCCTATTTCTAAATATTTTTTCTAATAATAGTAATTACAAGCAATAATATTTATATAAATATAAATTAGATGAACCAATATAAATTTGTTATAAATATCAGTTCATCAATGTTGAAGGTTTCATTTAGTTTATAAAAGTTTTGATAGAACAAAATAATTGGTGCCACAAATATTCCTGATAATGGTAGTTCCAGAAATGTCACATAAACAAAGATTCAAAACAAGTAAAATTATCTGTGAACCAAATCGTTGGTACTGTACATTATATTGTGCATATCTGTGACTTTTCACTGTTCTTTGCTTTAAAGAATCATTTGAATGAATAGTAGAGTTATTCCTTTTTTGAAGTTTTAATAAAATGGTTTTGGGAAATTCTTTGCTATTTACTAAGTAAAGGGAATTTACAAGTTGAAAAGCTTCAACTTTAAGTAATGAAACTTTTTTGACTGAACTAAGGCAGCATTGTTTTCAGCACTATGCAAACTTTAGATACTTCATGTTTTTTTCTGAAAATGAAGATACAAAAAGAAGGAAGATAAAAAAAAGTTGTTTTGAATAGACAACTCTAATGAAAACTAAAGCCAAATAATCTATACGAGAACCAAAAACTGAATTTATATATGTACTTCTAGTATTCTGTACTTCTTTTGTTCCAGGTTATGAGCCAATTAAGTCAGATGAATATACAGGTAATGGCGTTGTTACAGAATTTAAATATTCTACAAAAATTGGAGAAGTTTTCAGACAAAAAAATGGACAAAAACTTGCCTATTTGAAGAATTTTGGTAAGTTTTTATCTATTCATTTATAAATTGCAATAGAAAAAATTTCTAAATTGGTTGTAGTCAACTCAGGGCTCCCCTTAATCTTGGTATTTAATCCCTGAAGTTATTCCTTCAAATCAACTTTGTGTTTAATCTATTTCTCTGTAGGCGTTCTTCTTGTACATAATAGCGCTTTAACCTCTGCATTATATTGCAAACTGGCCATGACAAAAACAAACAAAAAGAACAAATAAACACAAACAACAAAACAGTAAAGTTGTTGAATAGCTGCTCTCGAGACTGAGACATGCTAGAACAAAAAGAGATGTATTTTTAGATTGCTCTTTTATACGGTTAAAATCGTGTTTGTGATCATTCCCCTTCAACCCCGGGATGGCTTTTATATAGCCTTAGGATACATAGTCAATCAAACTAAAAAAAAACTAAAACAATGAAAATTGTACTTTATAATACGCAGCATACTCGTATTAATCAGATTATATTGTTTCCTATTATTATTCAGATTTTTAACTTATTTAAAATCGTATTTATTCTTATCCAGTATTTAGCAAAATAACTCAGGCTAAAGTGGACATTTCAAGTCTAGGATGCGTAACCGGTTTCACAATGGATCAAACAATGGAAAGGAAAACAAACATATTATTAGGACTTTTTATATGTTTCATCAAGGGGGGGGGGGCTGCGCTTTTGCATGTAATCTAGTGCAATAGAGGAAGGGGTGTGAGGATGACTTGTCACAAACGCCGCTTTAGCCATAAGAAAAGAGCATAAAATTAGCAATTTAAAAATTTCTCTCTTTATGTTCTATTAGGTTTCCTTTGGAAAAGCCGCTATTCTGAAAGTTTACCCAGTAACACAACCAGGATTAATTACAATCTTTTTTTCCAATGCATAAAAACATAAAAGTAAGTCTTGACAACAATGAGTCTATAGTAAAAAAAAAAAAAGAAAAAAAGGGTAAGGAAAAAAATAAAAAGGGCAGTAAGACGAATAAAAAGGAAATAATCTAAAAAAAAGTTTTAAATTAAACTAATATATTATGCTCTTCTTTCGTTTTATCTTTAGTTTTATTTGGTAGGTCAGTTGGGATTTAGATCTTTTATTTCAAGCACATTTTTTCCATTTTGAAAACTAGCTCTAATTCGATTCACCTCAAAATTCTTCTAAGTTTGGTTCGTATCCTGGAGGTTACTTTGTAGTTACAAATAAGGGTTTCTCAATAAAACCGGGCCTTCGGTGCGTGATTCGGCGCTTATTTGTATTTAAATTTGATTAGTAACTTTCTAATTTTGGGACCCTAAGACGACTGAAGTCGGGATAGCAGATTTTTAGTTCCAGTACCGTTCGAAGACTAATAAATAAAACAGATTGTATATGTGTATTTCCCTGTATATTAGTTAGAGCAGCCATTGATAGTTTCTAAACAAAATGACTATTTCTAATCCTTTGAGCTCACATTTTTAGTTCTCGGGGTGGGGTAGATTTAATACTTCAACAAATATGTGTCCCCTATTTTCTTCCATTATATTGTTGAATTCTGTTTTCCTACCCCAGTGGTTTTTAGCTAGCAGTGATCCTGCTGGTACCTTATGTACACGGAGGCACTGTCACGTCATCTAGATTTTTTTATTTTATTGGGTGCCGAAATTAGCAATCTCTATCCTCAATTTTAGATAATTTTAATTTGCGAGGTACCAAAATTAGCAAGTTACTACCCCGACTTTACCCCGCCCTGACCCGGGTACTGAAGAGCCCTGATCCGGGTACCAAAGAGCTAACTTTAGTTTTACCGAGGTTTTGGCACAGTAAGATGCCGGATGCAGCATAAATGACGGTCAAGATTCTCCATACAAAATTTTATTGAATTTTTACCAAAAAGAGCAACTTTCATCAAAATATGTTTTTGAATTAAAAAAAATAAACAAGTGCTCATGGGAAAGACAGTTAAATTTATAAAACTTCATAACTAATTTTTCTGCATAACCGTAGCCTTTCAGACCCATAGGGGGCTAACAACCCACCCCGCCTCAGAATTTCCCACGGTTAAAAAAGAAGATATTTCCCTACCCTTTATTTTTGGCAGAAGACACAAAAATTGAAGCCTACTAGTTCAAATGCGTATTTGCGGTATTATTTTGGTGTCAACAGCTGTCATTTTCCGAAAAAAATTAGTATTATAGTGAGCGAGCACTAGAAATAAGTCAGAGAAATGCAACCTAAAGTTAAAAAAAAAAACAAAATGTTAAATGTAATCGAATGTGAATTCTTAACCATGGTTTTCGATGAAAGCAATGTCTTCAAATACATTGGCCAGTAAATGTAATTTTTTACCTTCAACACTAGGTACGCAAAGATTTATTAATGCAAGTAGCTATAATAAAACATCGATTCTAGTCAAGGGAGAGCAGAGCTCGACGTATCACCTTAATACATAGAACATAATATAAAATTAACGCTTGAAAGTGTTAGAAGAACTGGAAGAATTAATACATCTTCCGACAAAAATAAGAGTAAACCAAGAAAACAAACAGCAAAAAGCATTAAAAAAGAAGAAGAACAAGAAACCCAAAAAGCTTTGTAGTTTGATAACTTCTATTTAAATATCTCTAAGTGTTAATTTTTATCACCAAAGTAAAGCCTTTTGGAAAGGATCATGTCATGTATGTTAAGCCATCGACTAGGTGTATCGTAACCTTTTCACTGGAAGTGCCTCGCGTTTTGTGCCTTTATTGGATCAGAGAGTTACTTTTACTAAATTTTAAGACCACATTGGTTCTCCGTAATTTAGCAGGGAAAGAAAGTATTTTAATATGGGAACGTTTTTATATATTATAGACGGTAAAGAGGTAGTATTTATCTTTGTGCTTTTGTTAAGAATATAATTTGAATGTAATTGTTAATTTGTTTATCAGAAATTTGAAAACATTGCCAAATATAGATAAATTTAGATGGAAAACACGTTACAGAAAAATATTAAGAACATTGAGATTTCTAGGGAAAGAGGGAGATGTATTCGAAAACTTCCTAGACATTCTTATTTATAAAATATTCCATGCCAAACTTAGAGATCTCTATTGACAATTTATTTTAATGCGAGATAAACATGTACTTTCTTCCTAAGAAAGTACATTGATTTATTAGGTTAGTATACTTGAGTCCAGTTAGTATACTTGAACTGGATTTATTAGGAGTTTCAGAAACTCATATCCCAGGGGTAGGAAGCATGAAATTAGGTGACATAGAATTTGTTTACTCAGGAAGGAAGGATGGTGTACATAGACAGGGAGTAGGGCTCATGATGAATAAGGAAGCTGCTAAGTCTTGTTTAGGCTGGGAAGGTATTAATAATAGAATACTAATTGCTCATTTTATGACTAAAAAGTTTAGGGTATCAGTTATAGTAGTATATGCCCCCATTGAACCAACTGATGGAGATACTAGTGACTCAGATGAATTTTACTTACAGTTACAGGAGCAAATAGACAGGGTACCAGGTAGAAATATGGTGTTTTTGCTAGGAGATTTTAATGCCCAGGTTGGTAGAAATAGGGATAGATGGTATCCTAGCCTAGGTAATTTTGGTGTAGGAAAAGAAAACAGTAATGGCTATAGGCTTTTGCAATTTTGTAGGTATAACAACCTAGTTATAACCAATACAGTGTTTGGTCACAAAATGGCCCATAAGTTGACATGGTATTCACGTGATGGTAAGACAGCAAACCTTATTGATTATGTTATTGTAAACAGAAGACTAGCAGGATCAATACAAGATACTAGGGTGTATAGGAGTGCCGTTATTGATGTTAAAAGTAAAGATCACCATCTAGTAGTGTCTAAGGTTAATTTAAAGCTGAAATTTCGGAAGAGTAACTCCCTCCCGGAAAGTTATGATGTTGGTAGACTTCAGGATGAAAATTTGAGAAAAAAATTCCCGGAACAGTTGAGTACTAAACTTGAGGGTTTAAAATTTGACAACGTGGAAGATGGATGGAATAATTTCAGAAAAACAATTTGTGAAGTTGCTGATGGTGTCCTAGGGAAGAGTGCTAAGACAGCAACTAGGAATATTAGTGAAAAAGCTTTAGGTTTAATAGAGAGTAGAAGGGGTTTGTATTATCTGAGCGATAGGTCGTATGAAAACAAAAGGAATGTAAAGAAAGTGGAGAAAGCATTAAAATATGAACTAAGGAGATGTGAAATGGAGGCGATGGATAAAATTGCTGAGGATCTGGAAGATGCGGCTAGACGGCATAATAGTAAAATATTATACTGGCATGTTAATAAATTGAAAGGGAGTAGCCGATCCGGACTAGTCCCAGTTAAAGATAGAAATGGGGTCACAATTAGTGATAAGGAAAAAGTTAAAGAAAGATGGGTGGAACATTTTGAGAATGTGCTAAACCGAGATACAGTTGCAGGAAAAGATATAGATGAAAATGAAAAAGTTTGTGATACCTTGGATGTGAAGGAAGATTTGTTTAGTGAGGAAGAATTAGCGACAGTACTAGAAGGATTAAAAAATAATAAGGCCCCAGGTGCTGATAGTATGATTAATGAGTTCCTTAAATATGGTGGCTCTGAGGTTAGGAATAAGCTACTGAAGATTATGAACATGATTTTTGAAAAAGGGGAAGTACCCAATGATTTTAGGAAAACCTTAATTAAACCACTGTATAAGAAAGGTGACAAGAGTGAATGTCGGAATTATCGAGGCATTAGTCTGGTCTCTGTAGGTAGCAAATTACTGAGTAATATGATACTTTTTAGACTGAGACATGCTGTAGACAAAGTTTTAAGGGAAGAACAATGCGGTTTTAGAAAAGGTAGAGGATGTGTCGACCATGTTTTCACTCTTAGGTTAATAATTGAGAAGTCCCTTCGTTGTCAAACACCTTTGGTCCTTAGTTTTATCGATTATGAGCAAGCTTTCGATTCTGTTGATAGAACAGCGTTAACAAAGGTCTTATCGTTATATGGTATACCAGAAAAATACATTAAAGTGATTTGCGCTATGTACGAGAATAATACTGCTGCGGTTAAGGTAGGAAATGAGGTTAGCAACTGGTTTTGTATTAAATCAGGAGTTAAGCAGGGTTGTGTTCTATCCCCCTTTATATGGATCATTTTGATGGACTTCGTCTTAAGGAGCACAGGAAAGGCAATTGGAGACCATGGAATCAAATGGGGAGGAAGAACGCTCCTGGACTTAGATTATGCTGATGATTTAAGCATATTAGATGAAAGTGTGAGCAAAATGAATGAATTTTTAGAGGTTTTACGTGTTCAGGGTGCTAAAATAGGCTTGAAAATTAATGTTAAGAAGACTAAGTCACTAAGGTTAGGAATAAGTGAAGATGAACAGGTGACCTTAGGTACCGAAAAGATTGATCAGGTTGGGAGCTTCAGTTACCTTGGTAGTATTATTAGTAAAGATGGTGGGAGCAGTGAAGATGTTAAAAGTAGAATAGCTAAAGCTCAGGGTGTTTTTTCACAGTTAAAAAAAGTTTGGAAGAATAGAAAGATAAGCCTACAAACCAAGATTAGAATATTGGAAGCTACAGTGATGACAGTGGTCAAATATGGCTCTGAAGCATGGACACTCCGAAAAGCAGATGAAAATTTACTAGATGTTTTCCAGAGAAATTGCCTACGGATTGTTCTGGGTACCCGACTGACTGACCGTATTTCAAACAGTAGGTTGTACGAAAAGTGTGGTTCAATCCCGCTTTCTGGGGCTATAATGAAAGAAAGGTTGAGATGGCTAGGCCACGTTCTACGGATGAAGGATGATAGATTACCGAAGATTGTCCTTTTTGGCCAACCGTCTGGGGCTACACGGAAAGCAGGTCGTCCTTGTCTGGGTTGGGAGGATGTCATAAATAAGGATTTAAAGGAAATGGGAACTTCCTGGGAGGGTGTAAAGAGGGAGGCTTTAAATAGATTAGGTTGGAGGAGGAGCGTGCGTAGCTGTGTTGGCCTCAGGCGGCTTGGTGCTGCAGTGAGTTATTAGTAGTAGTAGTAGTTTCTTCCTAAACTTTTCGGAAGACAATGGTAACATGTAAATACATTATCGAGCAAGAAATCGGACACTTTTTTTCATTTTTCAGACTCACACAATTAATATTTTTCACAAATTTTCCATTCCTGAAGATATTTTATATTTTTAAGCCTATTTTTAAACTCTAATAATACTTCATATTGGCGACAAGACCTTCTTTCCTTTCCCTTGAGCCAACCCCCTGCATAAGTGTCTATGCCTAGTTCTCTTTAATACATATCAATTTGCAAAATCAGAGATTTTTCTGAGGGGAGTAAAACTTAAATAAGTTGAAACTTAAAACGAACAAAAATTATTGCTTTACAGTCTATCTAACACATGTCAATAAAACCAGTACAAATAAACTAACTAATTATATTTTCCTATATTTGTTGGATTATAGAAAACTAGCGCTTTACTTAAAACAGAAAACAATATAGAAATTTCGGTACACTAAAATCAAACTGATTAAGGCCACTTTTTACAGTATAAAAATAAAGCATTTTAGGATTGTTGTTTCATTTTTTTCCGTTTAATTTGGTATCACTTCTGCATAATGGGTCAGTCCAATGATTGGCTCTCGCTTTGGTTCTTTAAAGGACATGTCATGATTAGTTTGTTGACAAGTTCGAAGCAAAACCATCTTGATAGTAATAGGACTACGGACTAGCTTTAAAATTTGTATTTTAACTTGAAATTTTCTTTTGTATAGAGAGAAATAACTGGATTTTCAGAGTTCATATTATGGCTTATTTAATCTTCACTTCGAGTAATACTAAAACTTGTTTTTCACATTTCAAGATTGTATATTACTCACTATTGGTATTAGGACTGGTGAGACCAAAATGTTACCTGGTAAATCAATCCAATATTTCTGTATACTGTTCAATTACTTAGCGATTATTAAAAACGTATTTGTTTTTATGCTTATGTTTTCAAGATAATTTAATCGTATACTGAAGGTTACTGATGTGACATCTGGTGTAAGACTATGAAGATATTTATAGATTAGTTTGTTGTTGTCGGGCTACGTATTCACTTTTGACTCCTAAATCAACATTCTTGTTTTTTATGCTTCGTTTTTGTGTTTTCAGTAAAGCGCTAGTTTTCTATAATCTTACAAACACAGGGAAATATAATTAGTTGGCTTATTTGTACTAGTTTTATTGATATATGTTAGATAGATTGTGAAGCAATAAATTTTGTCCGTTTTAAATTATCGATGGAAATTAGGTCAGGTTACTGTCGGTGCTTTTTTTCTGTAAGTTGTAATTTAAACTAAGAAGAGCGTCAAACTGTTCAGGTCTCTCTAAAGATATCATAAAAGTGTGAGGGGAAAGTTTTCGTGAAATATTCTAGCATAAGCCTTCCAAATTTAGCATTCTATATGAGTAGGAAAATTAATGTTTACGGCCCTTATTTTCTCGTGGTGGCGTTCAGGAAACGTATGGAAGAGTACTTCTCAGCTCAAGAGGCTGGGATTCTTCTAATTCTTTCCTTATTTCCAGTTTGTTTTGCCTGTCTTTTGATCCTTTGGAGTACTCTCAACCCTTTACAAAAGGGTTCTAACAAAGTTCTGCGCATGCGCGTGTTTTTGTATATTTTGTATACAAATGAATGGCAATATCTATTTTAAAAGAACAAAAAGAATCAACAGAAAAAGTTAAACTGTATTTTACTGTCATTAATCGAGCAAATTCTGGATTTTATAATTGCTACCTCATCACACACAACTTGTATTAAATTTTTGTTTTGATTTTTTTTTTATGTAGGTGTTGCAAACGCATAAAGCTAAGACATTTTAGGAAGGCTTGAACTTATAAAGAAAGAGAAATTAAAAATTAATTATATGAGAAATTTTTGAATAAGTGACTTCCAAAAAGTCATATTGAATTAAAAAAATAAATATGGCGGGAATCAAAAATGAATATAAAATTTTATTTCATACTAAGAAATCTTTACAAGAGTAGTCTGAACAATCCCGTTTTGTTTACAACGTGTGGGATACAAATATTTGCTGTAATATAAATAAAATCGGGTCCCATTTTACGGGCAAAAATAAGAATATATTCCTTTTGAGATGGTGTTTAGTAGTGTTATGAATTTATACCTTTAAGATTGTAATTCTTGGATTTGTCTTTTAAGGTGAAGGATGGGGTATGATTAATGGAATTAATGCGCTTGTTTTTGTTGACAATCACGACAACCAGAGAGGACATGGGGCAGGAGGACCTGATATCATTACCCATAAAGAATCAAGACTTTACAAGGTAACCTAGATTTTAATTTATTTTTAATAATTGACGTTTGGCTTCACGATTATTCGTGTTTGGTACGACTTTTAGTTCCAGTTTTTTTTGCTTGATTCCCCAAAAATGGGCATTTTGATGAAGTTTTTCTCAGGCAAGATAAATAATAATTGATAGTTATGCTTAAGTGTTATTATTAAACAACTTGAAGAGAGTATTTTTCTGGACCAAAAAAAGAAAAAAAAATTGAAGACTTAGAACACCAAAGTACCCAAAATTACGAATTACTTCTATAAAAAGACCTACAACTGCGAAGGAAGATGACAGATAATCTTGAATTTTCAAAATGTTCATTATGAGAATAGATGAAAATCCAAAGACCCAAATTAGGCATGCTCCTAAACCTAGACTCTGATAGGAGTCAAATTTTGTTTCAGGTTCTGGATTCAATATCCGCCCCGTGAAAAACGTTTTCATTCGGGGGAATATTCATTTCATTTGTGTTCCTATCAGAGTTCAAAAATTCATTGTAACGGCGGGGAAATTTATTTTTGCAATAAATTGAGACAGGCTCAGTCGATTTCAGCTTCTGAATCACTAAAAATTAAATTAGTAGGTTGGGAAACAAACACCAAAATTTGTGATTGAGTGACCCTCCTCTAACTTTCTATGATCGCCCGTTCTACGGCAAAGTTGGAAGGGGGTGCTAATGAATAGAGATACATTCCTCTATAATAATTAATTTCTATTGCGTTGACTGTGAAATGACCTTTAATTTTTAATAGTTCAACGGTAGCTCTGTTATAACAAAGCATAAATTAAGATGAGCAAGGATCTTCTTTCTTCTTTTTTATAGACGGCAGCCGTTTATGCCATGAGTAACAAGGGCTAAATAGCAAAGCCGATAGAGAGTGATAAAGGAAGTATCCAATATTTTTCTATCCAGGCTCTACATGTTATTTAATGTCTCGTCAGGCACTCTCCATGTTTCTTACAATTACTCTGTAACAGTAGGCTTCTTTGCTCCTTTTGTTAGTAGGCTCCTTTAGACTCTTTTACAATTGCTCTCTAACCGTAGGTTCCTTTGCTCCTTTTGTTAGTAAACTCCTTTAAGCTCCTTTACAATTACTCTGTAGCAGTAGGCTCCTTTGTCCCTTTATTAGTAGGTTCCTTTATAATTGCTCTGTACCAGTAGGCTCCTTTGCTTCTTGTGTTAGTAGGCTCCTTTAGGCTTCTTTACAATTGCTCTATAGTAGTTGGCTCCTTCGCTCCTTTTTAGTAGGCTCCTTTAGGCTCTTTTACAATTGATCTCTAGCAGTAGGCTCCTTTGCTCCTTTTGTTAGTAAACTCCTTTAAGCTCCTTTACAATTACTCTGTAGCAGTAGGCTCCTTTGCCCCTTTATTAGTAGGCCCCTTTATAATTTCTCTGTAACAGTAGGCTCCTTTGCTTCTTTTGTTAGTAGGCACCTTTAGGCTCCTTTACAATTGCTCTATAGTAGTTGGCTCCTTTCCTCCTTTTTTAGCTTGCTCCTTCAGGCTCTTTTACAATTGCTCTGTAGCAGTAGGCTCCTTAGTTCCTTTTTTCTGGTTTAAATACTGAAAAAAGATTGCTTTTTTAGTATTTTGAAAAAACAGTTTTTTAAAATCGTTTCTAAGACGCAAAACAATTGTGTCTTGGAAGCGAGTGTATTCTGAACACGAGTGTGACCTCTTCTTAATTAAGCTAAAATGGTGATTTTGGTGCGATAGTAAATGATGCAGCAACATTTCAGACAACTCTAGAAATAAGTTTCAGACGAATGCTAATAAGATCTAGGTGAGAGTTGATAAGGAATCCTTAACAAATATATGCACCAAATCTGAAAGAGATAAAATGCAAAAAGCAATTTTTCGCATAGTAGTTTGCAATGCAAGAAACAGTTTTTCTTTGTAATTTCCTTCTTTTTGAGAAGTTTCATAATGAGAAAAGCTTAAATACCAATACAGTTATGAAAACTCGAATTATTTTTGGGACACAGTGCGTGGTAGCGATCTTAGCGGCTGGAGGCAGGAAACTGTCAGCACAGCTTAGATACCAATATTGGTATCAAAGCTGAGGTATGCAACAAAACAAAATTGTGTTCCTGCCTATGGTGTTGTAGTACGATCTAAGTGTCGGAGCGCGGGCTTGGAGGAGGCGCTGTACCAAAAGCTTCTCGTGGGCAAGATAGGAGTTTTCATAACTGTATTGGTATCTAAGCTGTGATAATGAGTATTGAAATCAGAAACATCAGTTATTTCATTGTTCCTTCAGCGGAAAAAAATTTCCCTCCGGGGACTTGACAACTCTGAAAGACTTCCTACAAAAACAAAGATAAAGAGAACGCCACGCAACCTGAATTCGTTATCTTAATAGCATTTACTGAGTTTTTAATTGTTTGGCTTTTTTGTGTAGTCCAGAGTAGTCACTAAATTAACAGTCAAATTTTATAAAATGAGAAGTAGTTCAACTTATCAAAAGTGTTATAAAATGAAATATTATTCATTTTATAAAATAGAAATATTTATTGTGTATATTTATTCATTTTATTTTATGCTTAGAATATTCGGTATTATTATTATTTGTTGTATTTTGTTTGATACCTCAAGGAGTACGTGCGGAGGAGCGGTCGTATTAAATTTATTGTTAATTGACGGCGGTTGGGGATTGAAATTTGAGAAGATATGAGACCACGCTGTGTTTAGTGTTTGTATTATCTACGGACCTAAATGGGCATCAATGCATAAGTAACTGTGTTAAGTGTATTTCTACATTTTTAGTTTTGTAACTAAAATCCATATCAAATTTGAACTTGAAACTTATTGGGCTAGAAAATTATTGTGATTTCGAGTACATTAGAGGCTGTAGTGCTCAGAACTATCTAGAATTTTTTCTCCATTCCTTTTCTTTGGCTGTCTATTTTTAAGGTTTAGTTAAATTCTGAAGAAACTGTTGTCCGAAAAGCGACTATTTTTACCTACTAGCCCGTCGCGTCATTGAGCCACCTGAGAAAGACGCACTAGAAAACTCCTCATTTTCCCACCTTTTTTAAAGCTGTTTGGTATGCCTCCTAAAAAAAAAACTTCGATGATTTATAGCCATTTCGTTTGATTTCACCTTTCATCCAGCCTGTTGAAAAGGTTGGATGCTTTTTTTTGTTGTAACCTTGTTAAAAAAAATACTAAACATACTCATAACAAAAGCATGGTCTAACGTAATTACAACATTGTTTCCGTATATTCTTTGATTATTTATAGTATTACACTTGTGCTACAAAAACGCAAAGCCTGTTATGAAAATCCTACATTAAAGCTAACTTAGTCCCTTTTATTGTGTACTCAAATTATGTATTTCTATCTTTTTCTCAGATTCAGTGTACAGGCATGAAAACTAATATTTTAAGATCTGATTGGCCAACGCTAAAAATTCCGCATGAAATTTGGACGTTGCTCAGCTCACCAGATTATGCACAATATACATTATTAGTACTGTGGTCACGCTTTACTTAGTTTCTATATACAAGCATGATTTTGGTTTGGTTCGGGCCATAATTTATTATACGATATTATCACGGAACGCGTATCAAGCAAGTTAAAACGCTAGGCTTTCCTTTAAAGATCGCAGGGTGTGTAAAAGTGGTATGATTCATACAAATTTGACAAAAGTAAAAAAGAACCAAGAAAGGTGGTAATTTTGAAGCCTGAAAAAAACAAAAGTTGAAAACGGAGAACGTTTAAAAAAAAATATCACAGGTTTGGATATTGTTCAAAATATAATTAATGTATGTCGTGTTTTCCTTAGCCACATTCGATATAATTTTCAAGATCTTTGAAGAAAAAAAAGTTAAATTTAGGTCATATAATTTCTTGGAATTTAAATTCATTCAAATAGCAATTGCGCTGACGAATGTTCCACATGTATATTTTCGTATTTTTTTTTAGATGGCTGTCGGTTTCATGCTTGCATACCCGTATGGATGGACTCGAGTAATGTCTAGTTATTTCTTTGAGGTAAGTAAGGAGTTTTGCATACAAATTGGTTGTGGTAAATCCGAGTGCATTGTATCACACAACAAATTTTGCAAAACAGCGAAAACCAGGAAATATCTGCTTATGTCTTTTTAGTTATTAAGTTTTTTATTTGAAAACCAAATAAGATGGGGGAAAGCAAATTAAACCAATTGATACAACATACTTTTTATGAGGTGATGGCCTGCAAACCTGAGCTCTACAAAATTTCCATGTAGCGCACATAGAATTCTGGCACCAGAGTTGTCACTATAGACTTTAGAAATAGAGTTTCTAAAAATTTTTCTAAAAATTTTAGAGTTTCTTTTTAGAAATACTCCCATAATTGAATAGTATGTGAACATTATTGTGCTTTAATATGAGACTTCTCTTGCCTTTCTTTTGTTTGAAAGATACAGTAATTCCGGCGTGGGCAAATTATGGCCCGTGGATTTTATTCCCTGTACATTATGAAGCCTTTTGTGATCATGTGTCAGCCTTATTTTTTCGATTAGAAAATACACTCCGCGATATATTTCTGATCGTTTTTCTGAATATTTTCTTCGAAACTACAGTTCAAAAAAGTTATTAATTCAAAAACACTTATTGTATAGGATATTTAGAATGGTAATGGTGGTTTTTGCTTGTGCACCTCGCATGTAGAGAAACATAAATTTTTCAGGAAAAGATAAAACATCGTTTAGGTCTTTGCTATTGGTTGAGGTTATGCCAATTTAGGTAAAGTTAACTTTGGTTATAAATATCAGGAATGGGTTAAAAATCTAACTTAACCTAGCATAACCTAAACTGTCATCATCAAACTTTGCATTAAACTAAAAAGCTGGCTGGCAACGCTGACTAAATCGAAGGAGGAAGAATGTATTTCGGACATCCACCGTTGAATGTCGACATTCACGGATTTCGGACATTCGCGGTAAATGGGTTAATCACTCTCTTAGCCTTATCTGAGTTCTAAGTTATTTTATTCGTCACTAAATTTACAATATAAATCAACTACAGTATGATCTTCCCTGCAAGGCTCCATAGTCAGTAAGTACAGAGGAGAAAAAAAAAGATTAAACTAAGATAAAACTAAGGAAAACCTTAATAATCTCCAAAACCACAAGCTATGCAGGGGAGTAGTGCATGATTCCACCAAGTCAATTAAACCTCCAACCCCATCCAGATACATCAACTCCAAGGAAGACCGGAGAAAACATTTTAAAATTAACATATCTTTCGAAGTGACCAAACGAGTGGCAGCACAGACTTGTAGGGAGCGTGCTCCATATCATCTTGCAAGCTGTCAGAGGGTTGAAGTTAAACCGCATTGATGACGTATCAGGAATCTTTAAGTAGTTGGAAGTGCGGAGATGATAAGTTCATTAATCAGAAACAAAAGATATATTACAACATAAAGCAGGAGGAAGATGGCCATGCAACTTAAAAATTGGAAGAAGAACAAGACGGAAAATAAGTATATTTCAGATCAAGCAAGGGCTTAAGTAAGGAGCGGCTAGTATCCAGTTTAAGAGTAGTAGTATCAGTTGTATCAATGGGAACGTAGATTAGAAAGAGTGTCAGCCCAATGACAGGTCCTTGCGGAGCGCAAAACTCTATTTCAGAAGTGTTAGAAAAAAAAGCGGATCAGCCGAGATGATTCGACCAGATAAATTTGATAGCAACCAGGAATATACACTCCCTCGTATGGTAGGGATAATTTCCCAAGTAGAAGCTTGTGTTTTGATAATTCTAATTATTGTCGTACATCAAGAAAAAGAGCAGTAGGTATTAGATCAGGGTCTAGAGCTGAATGTAAATAATTTAAAAGGGTTGGGTGTTTAAAAGGAAAACGGTGCAGTGTTTGTCCGATTTATTTTGTCAGAAGCTTTTTATAGGCAATGAATCCCTCTAGATTTGCAGTTGTTTTATAAAAAACAACTGCAAATCTAGAGGGATTCATTCAGTAAAAAGTAGCGACTTGTGGATTTATTCAGGTTTGAGTCGGAGCCAAATGTCTACAAGAACCGAAGGGGATAGGACAGTCAAAATTTTGTAAAAAGTAGCATATTCCCTAAAATACTATGGACATATCCAGAGGTGCCATTTGGGCCAAATCTTGGAGTGGGCATGGGGCATTTGACGGAACTTCAGACTTTTATTTTGAATCTAACCTACTTTCAAAGTTTACAATGATTAATGTCTTCAAGCCAAATGTCTTCAAGAACCGAAGGGGATAAGACAATCGAAATTTTGTAAAAAATAGCATATTCCCTAAAACTAGACTATGGACATATCATTTAAAAATAAAGGACAAAATTTGGAAAAGGCTTTTGAAATTTTTTGCTCTATGGCGGAAATCGAATTGCAATAGTAGTATAATATAATCTGAAATGTACTTGAAGACAGAAAAAAGACATTTAGCTTGTAGAAAAAATGTAAATTGTCAAAGAAATAAAAATACAAAACCTTTTCTGAATAGAAAAATATTTCAGGCTAAGGAAATCTACAAAATAAGAAGCTTATGTCTTAGCTATTGGGACTTTTGTCTGTCAGAATTAAACGGTGCTGGATCTCACAATGGCCCGGTTGTGCCTCTCTATTTGAAGAGAGAGAAACAACCATCGTTGCAGCAGTAGCTGCAACCTAGCAAAGTTATGAAGACGGAAACAATATGACTTAGAGACAAGTTCAAGTAAAATATAAATATATTTCAACAGAATATAGTTCAAAATACAACAAAATAAGAAAATTAAAGAATTACTTATTAAATTAGAGGTAACAGAAATGCAAGAACGATGTCTTATTTAGGAGAGTTGAAGGCGGCCAACCTCTACCCTCTTGCTCTAAAAAATTACATGTCTTATCAACTTTTGCTGATTTAAAGTCTGCACTTTTCCACTTAAGCCTCATGAATAGTGAATTTGTTCTTATTTTCCCTGAAAATATACAGTGTTTTATACCCGGAAGTTGCCTTTGCTTCTCTCTAATG
>NC_088873.1:13487260-13499176 GCF_032884065.1 Artemia franciscana | reverse complement strand
ATTCAATTAAAAAAGATAGTAATAATCGGTTGATTGTATTATTAATAAACTCTTTACATGAAATTTCATTTCAACTTGTTTTAATGTTAATAGTAAGAAATAGGCCTTTATAGTTTGATTTCAATCGTTTTTATTTACCAACGGGTTGATTTTATTTTTCGGATTTTCAAATACCTGTTTGGTTCGGCAGGACAGCTTGAAACGTAGGGGGGAAAGGGGCTAGTTTTGTGTAACTTTTCAGAATATGTTATGGTGTAACCTTTCCCCACCAAGAAATCTAGAAATTATGCTTATGTTTTGTCTCTCTTTCTCTCTTTTTTTTTGGATGTGATAGCTTTATAGACGGATATATATATATATATATATATATATATATATATATATATATATATATATATATATATATATATATATATATATATATATATGTATATATATATATATATAAAATAGACACTTATAATAAAAAAGCTATATGGACAAACTGCTTTAAGACTACAGTTAACTCGAGATGTTACAGCTTGGATATGATCTTTGAGTTATTAGAATTTGTTTTATACAATACTTATATAAGATTTGGTGGTGATTTGTACAAGCAAATCGTGGGAATTCCCATGGGGGGGGGGGATGCCAGCCCATTTATAGCTGACTTGTTTTTAAGTCAACTGGAATATAAATATATGATGTATAAGAATAATCCAAATAATTTAAAACATGCTTTGTCTAATAATAAAAGATATTTAGATGATATTTTGGTCTTAAATTGTAAGGATTTCATTGATATTTCTAAAAATATATATCCATCAGAGCTTACTCTTGAACCTAGTCATGGCGCTGGTCATGAAGATCATTTCTTAGATTTAAATATTAATATTTCTGATAATAATAAATTAAGTTTTAAAATGTATAATAAAACGGATGATTTTGATTTTGAAGTGATTAGTTTCCCATTCCCTGAAAGTAATATACACTCAAATATCACATATTCGGCGTTCTTCTCACAGTTACTTCGTTATGCAAGGATCTTTAGTATTGATTTTAAAAATAGATGTAAAATCTTAAGCCAAAAATTGATATTAAGAGGTTTTTCGGCAAATAAATTAACTTGGCAATTTAAAAAATTTAGTTTTTGTTATAATGAACTTTTAAATAAATACCAAAAGAATTATCTGGAAATACTTAAGGAAATTTTTGGCTAATTTCGGAGGTTCGCGAAAAGATGATGCAGCGCCATTTATCGTAACCTAGCTTTCAGAGTGAGAACATCTCAAATAACTGGATTATATTGACTCGGAGTTCAAAGTAAAAGGATTTGGTTTGAATTGGATATTTATGAACTGTGAGTAAAACCGGTCTACTTTAGTGTGACGAAAATAACGAATTCAGTTACTTTGAAAAGGATTATTTTGAAACTAATTTTATCGGATGTTAGCTGTTTGACAGCATGGTGAGTAATAATTTGATTTGATTTTGGACTTTGGCTAATTGTCCATATTTGTTGGTTATACCATTATGACGGAATATGTACATTCGTCGGTGTTGAATTTCGTGCAATCAAATCTTAAAAAAGGAGTAAGTGATGAAGTTATTGCTAACCATGCTGTTGGGTTTTTCGATGAGAAGTCTATTATGGCGGCTAAAATAGAACTTTGGTCTCATGTTTACGAGGGTGAACGTGTGCAAAGACGCCAAGGCGATCAAGCTAATTACCGTCACATTAAGGACATGATGGAAATCTTCCAGAAATGCGACAGCGAAAATTTGCCTTTGCCTACATACGTGATTATTTTACCTACCGAGGTTCCTGTTATTCCTGCTGTGGCTTATTCTAGCTTCGCCTCAAAGCTTGTAAGCATTGATTCGGAACTTAAGCAAATCCGTGAGAAGATTTCGTCGTATGATCTTAAATTCCCCCCTCTTAGCAGCCCTGGCGCTCAGTCATTGAATCCCGATCTGACGACCGTTGTTATTTCTAAAGTCCCATCAGAATTAGATAATCCTGCCAAGCGTCGCGAAATAATAGACTCTATTCCAGGTCATGAATGTATTCACAGCATTAAGCCCTCTGGCGATAAGCTAGTGGTACGAATTGACAAGATTCCTGCAAGGAACTTTTGCAATGCCGTTCCAAATGTACTGAGAGATTGTGACGTCAAAGTAAAAGAAACGAAATATATTGGAATCATTAAAGGTATACCGACCAATTTTGATGAGGAAATGTTAATTGATTGCAATAATATTACTCATGCGAAGCGAATAGGCAATTCTTTGGCTGTTAGAGTGTTTTTTGAAAACGCTGTTGCGCTGGCTAATGCACTTCGACTTGGTATAAAGATTGGGTATGAGATATATCGAGTTTACGAATACCAACGCCCACCCAAATGCTGTTATAATTGCCAATCACCAAATCACTTAAAATCAAATTGTGATAAAGAAAAATGCTGCTCCCGTTGCGCAGGGCAACATGAATCCTCGCCTGATTCTCCGTGCCAGGCTACACCAAAATGTGCGAACTGTCAAGGCAATCATGTGTCATTTTCAATGAAATGCCGAATTTTTCGTGAACTTCTGTCGAAACGATCGTCCTATGCTAGAAAATGAGTGCTAAGACTAATTTCACTATATGTTCGTTCAATATTAATGGTACTAAGGATAAAGACGTTTCTTTAAATCAGAAATTAGAAAATTTTGATGTTTTATTCCTCCAGGAGCATCTCCTACCTTTAGTGAGCTTAAACTCCCTACAGAGAAGTAACGAACACTCAGTTTTTTCTAAAAGTGCACGCAAAACCTCTGGCAGACCATCAGGTGGCCTAGCATGTTTAATAAAAAAGACGCTGTTTTCACCACCCCCTTTATGCTATCACGAGAGTGATTGTTATATTGCTATTCGTCTTGCCAACCTTGTCCTCATTAATGTTTATCTCCCCTGCGACCAGAAATCCCTCCGAAGTTTAACTAAATTTACAAAATTTTGCGCATTAATAAAAAGTCTTTTGAATGGCATTGAGAGTAGTGGACTGGATTGGTTATTAATCGGTGATCTGAACTGTAACATTCACTCTTCATCAGTGCGGACTGAGCTTCTGTTAGATTCCTTACCGAATAGTTACAAAATTTTGAAGAAAGATGCCTCCCATTCCTATATCCATAATAGTGGCTCACTTTCAGACATTGACCATTGTATCGTTTCTTCTGGTCTCATCTGTGGCGAAGTCCATGTTGATCAGGGTGAGCGTGATTACGACCATCTCCCCCTATCCCTCACTGTTACCCTTAATGCTACTGCGGAGAAGAACCTTCGTCCCAATTCTAGAAAATGGATTTCTAAAAGAGAATGGAACAAAGCTGACTGGCCTCTTTATTTTTCTACGCTTGTTAGCTTTCTATCAACGATTAGGGTCCCTTTTAATCTGTTGTGTACAGGCGTTGGGTCCCCACAAGCCAGAATTCAGCTTAATATTTATTATAGCCATATTGTATCGTGCTTAAAGAGGTCTGAAGAAGTAGCTGTTCCCCTATGTCGCTTTAGAGCAAAAACAAGAAGTTCAATTTGGAAGAATGACCCAGAGCTCAAAACAATAAAAAATCGGGCTAAGTTGTGGCTAAAAATTTGGATAGCTTGCGGCCGCCCCTTAAGGGGTAATGTTTTCGATATTAAACAAAAAACAAAACTTGATTTTAAACGCTATCTTCAAAAAATTAGGTACAATGGTGCTGAATTTCCTAAGTCTCCTAGCCAGTGGAAAAAAGTGATCAATGTCGCGAAGTTTGATAGATCGCCTACGGCTGACCGAATCCCTAATGTATCATGGATCAATCATTATAGTAACATTTTCGATACAGTGATATATGCGGTTCATTTTCGTTTTGCCAAGCTCTGTTCTAATCTGTTGCCTAACAAAATCATTCAAGGTCATGTACCTCCCGTTAGTGTTGACCGTGTCAAAAGAAGTGTAGAGAGACTTAAATCGAAATCTTATGATATAGACGGGATCAGTGCTTTTCACCTCAACACCGATTCGGAGGAATTAGTTTATCACTTGCAGTTACTTTTTCAGATGTGTTTATGCTCTTCTTTAGTCCCTGATTCTTTTTTAGTTGGTAACATTACGTCAATTTTGAAACGCGGTAAGGACCCAACTAGTTGCGCTTCGTATAGGCCTATTACGGTTGCTTGTACTTTAAGTAAAGTATTTGAATATGTTTTGCTCCCTGATCTCCTGTCTAATGTAGATTATATGTCTAATCAGTTTGGCTTTAAGCCGTATATAGGATGCCAACATGCTCATCGTGCTATAGTTTCGCTATTACTTGAAGCGCATAAAAATGGTTTTGAGGTTCATTTTTGTGCACTCGATGTTTCTAAAGCTTTTGATTCAATTTGTCACAGCCAACTTTGGTATTCTTTAATCCAACTTGGTGCAAATGTGTCTATTATATCAACTCTTCGTTTTTGGTATGCTAATTCATATGTTCGACTCAAGTCAGGTGACACCTACGTTGGTAATATCCCCATCCGTTCTGGTCTTAGGCAAGGAGGAGTCTTATCCCCTTATCTTTTTAATGCTTGTCTTTATTCTGTTTTGCCACGTATTAATCCATCATGTTTTTTAGGCCTAACTAATCTTTCGTACATTGCATATGCAGATGATTTACTTTTGATCAGCCGCACTAAATCTAGCCTAATTCAGTCGACCCAGCTTGTTTCTAAGTCTTTTGAGGAAATCGGCCTCAAACTTAATACTGAAAAATGTGAATATTTAGTTTTTAATGCTAAGCATCAAAGTAGTGATCTTGATTGTGGTTATTTTTCAGTTAAGCTCGTTTCTTCGATTCGGTGGCTTGGTATTAATATTTGTTCATCTTTATCAGCTTTTCGATCCTGTGGGCTAAATGATATTAAAAGTAAACTTAAAAAAGGGTACGCGAAAATTGTCCCGAACCGAGGCAGATTTTCACGAAAGGCTTTATCCAGACTTTATTCTACATATTGCGATCATTCTATATTGTTTCTTTCCGGTTTGCGCCCGTTGTTTAATAATCAAGATTTGCAGGGCATAAGAGTTATGTATTTTCGTTATTGTAAATATTTATTGTATCTGCCGCGTTCTTATAGAAATCAGAAGATTATCAGAAAGTTTTGTGCCACTGATATTATTTTCGTTTATAAAAAACTCTATGCTAGATTAGGTGCTGAGGCCTGTCAACGCTTGGGCCCTTACCACCCTTTGATTAGACTGTATTAATTGTATTGTTTGTGTTATTTCGTTTTTCTTTCCTTAATGTTTTTACTCCGCTTAATTTGTCAAAACAAGCGGGTAACAAATAAATTATTATTATTATTATTTTGAATTGTGTTTCTAATAGATTGGATTTTCTTTAAAAAATACTACTACTACTACTAATAACTCACTGCAGCACCAAGCCGCCTGAGGCCAACACAGCTACGCACGCTCCTCCTCCAACCTAATCTATTTAAAGCACTTACACCCTCCCAGGAAGTTCCCATTTTCTTTAAATCCTTATTTATGACATCCTCCCAACCCAGACAAGGACGACCTGCTTTCCGTGTAGTCCCAGACGGTTGGCCAAAAAGGACAATCTTCGGTAATCTGTCATCCTTCATCCGTAGAACGTGGCCTAGCCATCTCAACCTTTCTTTCATTATAGCCCCAGAAAGCGGGATTGAACCACACTTTTCGTACAACCTACTGTTTGAAATACTGTCAGTCAGCCGGGTACCCAGAACAATCCGTAGGCAATTTCTCTGGAAAACATCTAGTAAATTTTCATCTGCTTTTCGGAGTGTCCATGCTTCAGAGCCATATTTGACCACTGTCATCACTGTAGCTTCCAATATTCTAATCTTGGTTTGTAGGCTTATCTTTCTATTCTTCCAAACTTTTTTTAACTGTGAAAAAACACCCTGAGCTTTAGCTATTCTACTTTTAACATCTTCACTGCTCCCACCATCTTTACTAATAATACTACCAAGGTAACTGAAGCTCCCAACCTGATCAATCTTTTCGTTACCTAAGGTCACCTGTTCATCTTCACTTATTCCTAGCCTTAGTGACTTAGTCTTCTTAACATTAATTTTCAAGCCTATTTTAGCACCCTGAACTCGTAAAACCTCTAAAAATTCATTCATTTTGCTCACACTTTCATCTAATATGCTTAAATCATCAGCATAATCTAAGTCCAGGAGCGTTCTTCCTCCCCATTTGATTCCATGGTCTCCAATTGTCTTTCCTGTGCTCCTTAAGACGAAGTCCATCAAAATGATCCATATAAAGGGGGATAGAACACAACCCTGCTTAAATCCTGATTTAATACAAAACCAGTTGCTAGCCTCATTTCCTACCTTAACCGCAGCAGTATTATTCTCGTACATAGCGCAAATCACTTTAATGTATTTTTCTGGTATACCATATAACGATAAGACCTTTGTTAACGCTGTTCTATCAACAGAATCGAAAGCTTGCTCATAATCGATAAAACTAAGGACCAAAGGTGTTTGACAACGAAGGGACTTCTCAATTATTAACCTAAGAGTGAAAACATGGTCGACACATCCTCTACCTTTTCTAAAACCGCATTGTTCTTCCCTTAAAACTTTGTCTACAGCATGTCTCAGTCTAAAAAGTATCATATTACTCAGTAATTTGCTACCTACAGAGACCAGACTAATGCCTCGATAATTACGACATTCACTCGTATCACCTTTCTTATACAGTGGTTTAATTAAGGTTTTCCAAAAATCACTGGGTACTTCCCTTTTTTCAAAAATCATGTTCATAATCTTCAGTAGCTTATTCCTAACCTCAGAGCCACCATATTTAAGGAACTCATTAATCATACTATCAGCACCTGGGGCCTTATTATTTTTTAATCCTTCTAGTACTGTCGCTAATTCTTCCTCACTCAACAAATCTTCCTTCACATCCAAGGTATCACAAACTTTTTCATTTTCATCTATATCTTTTTCTGCAACTGTATCTCGGTTTAGAACATTCTCAAAATGTTCCACCCATCTTTCTTTAACTTTTTCCTTATCACTAATTATGGCCCCATTTCTATCTTTAACTGGGACTAGTCCGGATCGGCTACTCCCTTTCAATTTATTAACATGCCAGTATAATATTTTACTATTATGCCGTCTAGCCGCATCTTCCATATCCTCAGCAATTTTATCCATCGCCTCCATTTCACATCTCCTTACTTCATATTTTAATGCTTTCTCCACTTTCTTTACATTCCTTTTGTTTTCATACGACCTATCGCTCAGATAATTCTTATACAAACCCCTTCTACTCTCTATTAAACCTAAAGCTTTTTCACTAATATTCCTAGTTGCTGCCTTAGCACTCTTCCCTAAGACACCATCAGCAACTTCACAAATTGTTAAAAAATAGCCTCATGGTAAAGATGAATTCTTTAATTGTTTAGTTCATCAGGTTTTTGCAATGTGTTAATATTTGTAATTTGGTAAAATTTATCATATTTAGTTTACCTATTGTTGCTAAAAAGAGGGATATATTAACAGGATAAGTTGTTTTGGTGTTACTTGGTTGTTCTACATTTGCTGTTTTTTTTTTGTTTTTTTTTTCATAGGCATGTATTTTGGGGGTGATACCTGACACGGGGATGCCATGGATATTCTGTGGTAGGCACAACACTTGACTGGGTAGAGAATTTAAAGTGCCGAAACCGTATAGGCAAGTGTATTCTCCTGATGAACCCTTGTGTTGAGTTGTTGCCTCTGAATTATTTGTCTTTAGTGTTTTAATTGTTTGGTAAATGACGACTTATACTTATTGACGACACGACTGCCTGTCCATGGATTATTCTTTATGGTTGATTGTGTATGGCTATGCTGTTTGACCTATGTGGTTGTATGTATGAGTAGGGTTAAGGCCTTGTTCAAGTACTGGTCTATATTAGCCACTAATTTAGGAAAACAGTTTTCCCTTTCTCCTTCTATCTCCTTTCTTTTTCTTTTTTTTGTGTTTGTGCTGTTAAATTGATGATTTCTCTTTTCATTATTTTTAGAATACTGATGAAGGGCCACCTCATGATAGCAACTACAACACAATTAACGTTCCTATCAATGCTGATGATACTTGCGGCGGAGGATGGGCTTGCGAACACAGATGGAGACAAATTTATAACATGGTCGCTTTTAGGAACACTGTCTTTGGTATGAAAAATTTATTTAGCCTATAGGTTGTAATTCTGTTGTTCCCGTGTATTGTCAACTCTGAGAGTCCCGTTTCGTTTTGTAAATGTAGATGTCTTATTTGTTGGTGAAAAAAGTGTTCGTTTTTGTGAAGAAAAGTGTGAGTGTTGGTGATAATAGTGAATTCTTTGTCTTCGGATTTTGTTTTGGCCTCTTGAAATTCTCTTGAAAAATGAAAATCAGTAACAAAATTCAGCAATAAGAAAATAAGTCTAAATGAGTAATAAGAATGAGTAATAATTTTGATTGTTGTGCTATATCTTTGAAAATTTGATCTAATTTTAGATATAATACGACTAAAATCAAGATTTAATTTCCCCTCCAATGCCCTTTTTTGGTACCTTAAGCCCACGTATCCCTCTTTGATATTGGATAAGAATTTTAGCATTGATTTTTTTTTCTAAAGTTGTCGAATTTATTGAGAAAGCCAATATACACAGAAAATTCTTTGAGGTCACGGGTTCCCAAAAATGTGGCTCTACAGAGGGACAAGAAAATTTTTCGTCCAGAAAAAAAGAACAGCTCCTCAATATTATTAGCTCCTCAGAAAATCGGCCGATCAAAGGAGTGAGGAAGGGCAATAATTTGTTTTAAAAGTGTAATTGCCAAGGTGAGACTAGGCATGAACCCCCAAAGGGGTCAAAAACTTTTCTCGATTGGCTTGAAACCTGTACCCTTAAATCCTTAGGGCCTGGACACCCTATTGCACAAAAAAAAAAGATTTAAAAATAAACTCCTGTTCTTGCTAAAGAGAAGGAATGAATTTTTTTTTCTCCAAACGGCTTGAAACTTACACTTGTAAGCTTCTTGGTTAAGCGAACCTTTTTGCACAAAAGAAGACTTAGGTTGGGGACAAGGACCCTAAAAATATTGCCAAATTTTTTTTATCTATTTGTTTAAGACTCATATCTGAGATTCCTTGAGTGGGGAGAGTCCCAGTTTGCATAAAAATGGAAAAAAATCGCTTGCCTAAAAATGGGACCCTAAAAGGGTTCAGCAAACTTTTTTCTGAGTAGTCTGAAACTTAAAACTGTAATTCCCTGGCAAAGTGGATCCTAATGTGAAAGGAAAGTTTATTTGGATGAATTGACCCTTTTTTTCAAAACAGAGGCCCAAAAAAGGCTACGGAACTTTTTTCCTAATCGGCTTGAAACTTCCATGAATCATTGCCTGGGATAAGGAATCCACATGTTTTTGTTTAGGGAGGGTGTTACGGGGTTAGATAATAACCGGACCTACAACTGCAAGCTGCAAACTACATCTGCAAGATTCAAACTTACCAGGGGAAGCAAGATTTTTACCCCATTATAATGGGCCAAAAACCTTGCTACACTTATTAAGTTTGAAACTCGCAAATGCAGATCCTCAGGCCGAGAGAAGGCTAATAAATAGAAAAATTTTTTGGGTGTATCTCTTCCCCCTCACATAAATGGGGTTCGAAAGGGGTCCAAAACATTGCTTCCGATCACTCTAAAGATTATATCCTTTTGTCCTTGGGAAAATAGGACTTAAATGCACAAGAAAAAATATCAAAAATAGTTCACTCTGAAAAAAGCCCAAAAAACCAACAAACTTTTTTTTCAGATTGAAATTTTAAGTCATAAATTCCTTACCCCAGTGGACCCTAATGAAAAGAAAATAAATCCAAAATATTTATTCCAAGTTGTTTTGAAGCTTTCAAGGATTGTTGACTAGGCTAAGGAAGAATCACACTAAGAAGACTTCGTGGGAAGATGAGGGTGTTAGGACGCCTGGAACTGGGCTTAAAAACTCATTGTCCTTGATCCGTTTGAAATTTATATCCGTAAGTCCATGGGCCAAGGGGAATCTAATGAAAAAAACATGTTAAGCCAAATGGAGCCTAAATGAAGACAATTTTTTTTCCAGACGCAGGTGTGATAAACTACAGATAGATATTTCTCAATCAGCTTTAAAATTACATATAGACAAGACAAAGAGAACCATATCGAGTCCGAAAAAAAATCTGAAAAAATATAGTTGAATGGACTATTGACTTCAGAAATTTGAGCAAAAAATGCTGGAGAAAATTTTGTCCCACCCGTAAGAGCCCGATTGAAAATCGAACTCAAAACAATTTTATTGGATTTGCTGGGGCATCAGGGTTAGCAAGTTGCTGTGCCACTTTAGATGCCATTTGGTCCCGCAATTAGCAAACTACTACCCCAATTTTAGAGCCCCAATAACACCGGTCTGGGTACCGAAGATCCAATTTTTAGTGAGAATCCGTAACAGGATTCTTTTAGTGGTTGATTAAGATGCATGTAAACTCAGGAGTGTCCATGGGAAAAGGTCAAATGGCTTCAGCCCTAACGAAAGACCAAAATATAACGTAGATGTTCAATTCATATAACTAACCATCCTCTCCTCATTCACCAGGCATTCTATTGCAGGAATAATATTAAATAATCATTATAAAAACTATTGCTGATTGCAACGCAACATCTTAATTTTTGAGCAGCAAAACTGATAAGAAAAAAAACTTTGTGAATGTCCCTAAAATTAACTAACTATAAAACTATGCTAATTAAAATCCAACAGCAATAAATTTTTTTGATTGTTTTCCAAAAAGAAACTTTTCAACGAAAAGTAAGGAGATATATTAAATCTTGAAACGCACAGAAATTACTATAGATGAATACAAAACAGAAATTAAAATGAATAGTCAGATCAAACATAAAGATAATATATACGGAAATGGATGAACAGATGAATCTTAAAAGCATCGAAAACTACTATGAATAATCATGTCAAGCTGAAAAAGAACAGAAATTACCACAAATAAGAATGGAATTACAGCCAATTAAACTGTATGAAGGCCATAGTGTCGTTTGCACTTCACTAAAAGAAATACACTTTAAACCGTTTCTCTTTTATAATTATAACATTTGAAAGTAAAAAAAAAAAAAAAAAATGCTGAGACTCTTGAACTAATATCATCTACTTATATTTAAATAATCAATCCACTTTTGTTAGTTCTTTCACGTAGCCTAATCTTGACTATTATCGTGATTATTTTTTTTTCTATCTTTTTTGACAAACGTAAAACACGTTGTTCAGAACACATATTGTTTTTGACGCAAATGACACACATGCCATTTAGAGGGTATTGAGGTATGTGTGTTTGTTTGTGTGTGTGTGTGGGGGGTGGGGTAGCCACTCTCTTATTGGCAGTATCTCTTATGCATAGACCTTGATTAGCCTTGTGATATTATTTTGTTGTGTATCGTATGGTGAAGAAAAAATACACTGATTGAAATATAAATTGTTTTAAGCAAAGCGGAAATCACGCTCTGGTCTTTGAAAGGGTTAGAAGAGTGGTGGTTCTACTCTTATTCCTGTTAATTTCTGTTCAGTTCAGTTTGACTATTCTTTTTAATTTCTGTTTTTTTGGGGGGTTTTGTTTACTCATCCATAGTAGTATCAGCTATCCTTTATTCGGTGTAATTTTTCATTTAATTTATATTTGTTTTGGGTTTTGTTTATTCATTCTTCGTAATTTCTTTTCATTTTAAGCTTTAATTATTATATGGCTTTATTTCTGCTAATTTTAGGTTTTAATACGGCTCTTTACTTATATTTGAAAAATATATTCTGTGGAAAACGCTTCTCAAAATTAATTAGATACAAAGGCTATATTTTCCTGGATCTTTGTA
>NC_088873.1:13391418-13487160 GCF_032884065.1 Artemia franciscana | reverse complement strand
TCAGGCCATGGGCGAGCTAAAATAAACAGGCAAAGATTGTACTTCAGTTTTCGAAAACTGGTCAATTATTGATAAATTGGTAAACATATTATTGATAAACTATTTTTAAACATATTAATGTAAGGATGACCTCTGCTCATGGGCACCTTTAGAAACGTCTCTCCAGAAAATTTTCATGGGAGCTCTGAAGTACGTTCTCTTTTGCGCGTTTATGAGACTTCTTGTCTTACTCTGAAGTATTTCCTATTGAAGTAGATTCTACTTTCTATTTCCTCTCCCCCTCTCCTACTACTAGGATGAGATTGAAAAACAGTGATATTGTAATATTGTAAAAATCAATTTTTAGTTAATTGAGTAAAAGATTGAAAAAAACTGTACTATATCTAACTTCTGAGAAGAAGAGGACAAAGAATATTGCTTTATTTAAGGGCTATAGCAACACTTACCGGCCATTTCGATTATATGAAGCTTCTACAAACTAGTACTGTCTACATTTTCTTAATGGGTTTTACAATATTACCTGTGCTATTTTTTTAGGTACTACAATGAATGATTGGTGGGATGATGGTGGCAACCAAATTGCATTTTGTCGTGGGGGAAAAGGATTTGTCGCTATAAATAATGCTGGTTACGATATGAAACAAACTCTTCAGGTAAGGTATTTGAAATATGTACATTCGGCTATCATTTTGATTTTTACCAATTAAAAAAGGCCCAAAAAATTTCTCGACCAATTAGATTGTTGACTTGAAAATGGAGGTTAAAAAATGTTAGGATTTTTTATTAAAAAGTTATGGACACATAAATTGTTTCAAATCCTCGAAAAAGAGCTACCGAGTAAAAAGTTGTGACCTGATGTGCCACTAGGGAACCTTTTACCAAGGCTTTCACTCTAAAGCTATGTCTGTCCAGCTTCATTTTAAAGGAATCAATCAACCAGTTTTCAGGGACGAGATGCATCGAAAGACCATTTCAAACGGATGTGCAGTGTATTAAAAATCTGCTTTTTCAAGTATCCAGTATGGGGTGACTCCTCTTGAAGGCAATCTAACCGTACCGTGTTTGCCGTATTGGTCTGGCGACCGACGGTGCAAGTATAGATAGCTCACCAGAGGGAGGACAACATATGTATTTATAGAAAATAGCCATCGACACCGCATCAAACCTCTCACTTAGAGATCGTAAAGATAACCGGTCTATGCCACAACTTCTCCTTGAAGTAATATTTTGAATCCTCTAGAGTGGGGTCATTAGTGTTTTATGAGCGCCTGCCTAAAATACCCCTGCCAAGAGTCCCTGTTTAGCTATATGAACGACTTGTGAAGCAAGATAATCGAGCTGAATTGTAAAAGGTTCTTAGAATAAAGAGTAATACCCAGCTGTCTCGTGTAGGAGGAATGGACATGATCAAGATGTATGCCCTAAGAGGTGGCTGAAAAGAAAACAAATCCTAAAATACGAAGTCTGTTTACTTTCTTGATTGTTTTACCTTTTAAGATAGGTCGGGATGTTGAAGTAAGACCTCTGAACGGAGGAATAATAGCTGCTGCATGTTGAGTGCATTGAAGCTGGCTATTCAGATATCAGACCACTTCTCCATCTCTAAGAAATCCAGTTGCAGGGATAGGAAAACTTGTACAGGGTTGTTGTGTTTATGGGCTGCTGCATAGGTCGTCGTATCCTCAGCAGATCGTTGTAGAGGATTAATGAGATTGTCTTCTATGTCGTTGACATCCAGAAGAAAAACTATGGTACTACCTAGAGAGTTCAAAACCTTTTTATTAATATTATTAATTTATGTTAATTATAATACTATTAATAGACACTCACTGAAAACAAACCCTTCAAAAACTACTTGGAACGTGCGATTTTTCGGAAAACTCCGAAGAACCTCAAGCAGATGACTAAAGTTTCTATACTCTTGGAGTCTTTTCAACAGGTCCTTATTAAGACCGCCGAAATATTTTGCTATATCAAAAGAAAATTTCACCTAGATTATCCTATATTTTCAATTAAAAAGTTGTACAAATCATTAATTTTTATCAAATAACTAGCTGTTGGGGTGGCGCTTCGCGCCACCCCAACACCTAGTTGGTGGGGGCGCTTCGCGCCCCCCCCAAGCCCCCCCGCGCGCGTAAGTCGTTACGCGCCATAATAGTTACGCGCCATTGTAGTTGTGTCCCTATGTCCCACCTGTGAATATAGATAGATATATATATATGGTTTTAACTACGTAAAACTTGCGAATATACAACATTCTTTGCTGTCCCATTGTCTTTGCATATAAATAGATTGTCAGGTTTACCGACTCTTGAACATGCAACATATAATGGTCCATGGGAAAACAATCTGTATTCAGATCTATACCTCATGATTCTAATGATTGCCCTTGAGCTTTGTTGATGGTGATTGCTAATCGACCATTCCCTGTCCCGGTGTCCCGGTCGTCATTTACATCCCCCTGTTTCCCCCGGTGTCCCCGTTGTAGTTGTGTCCCTGTGTCCCGGTCGTCATTTATATTCCCTGTGTCCCGGTCGTCATTTGTATCCCGGTGTCCCGGTCTGTATATACATTCGTTTTTTAGTTTATTTTTTCTCCTTTATTTTTTTCCTTTTTTTTTCTTTTTTAGCTTATTTAGATTTTTAGATTTTTTAGTTTTTTTATTAGTTTTTAGTTTTTTTTTCTTTTTAGTTTTTTTGTCCCGGTCGTCATTTATATCCCCCTGTTTCCCCCGGTGTCCCCATTGTAGTTGTGTCCCTGTGTCCCGGTCGTCATTTATATTCCCTGTGTCCCGGTCGTCATTTGTATCCCGGTGTACCGGTCTGTATATACATTCGTTTTTTAGTTTTGTTTTTCTCCTTTATTTTTTTCCTTTTTTTTTCTTTTTTAGTTTATTTAGATTTTTAGATTTTTTAGTTTTTTTATTAGTTTTTAGTTTTTTTTTCTTTTTAGTTTTTTTGTAGTTTTTACCTTCTTTTTAGTTTTGTTAATTTTTTTTTTTACTTGTGTCCTGGTCGTCATTTATACTCCCTGTGTCCCGGTGCTTTGTTGATTGCTAATCGAACATTCCTTTTGTCCTGGTCGCTTTCTCTTTGAGTGTCGTCATTTATTTTTTTCTTTTTTAGTTCTTTTAGTTTTTACCTTTTTTAGTTTTTTTTAGTTTTTAGTTTTTTTAGTTTTTTACCTTTTTTTAGTTTTTTTAGTTTTTTTAGTTTTTTAGCTTTTTTATTTTTTTTATTAGTTTTTAGTTTTTTCGTAGTTTTTGCCTTTTTTTTAGTTTTTTTAGTTTTTTAGCTTTTTTATTAGTTTTTAGTTTTTTTTGTAGTTTTTGCCTTTTTTTAGTTTTTTTAGTTTTTTAGCTTTTTTATTTTTTTTATTAGTTTTTAGTTTTTTTTGTAGTTTTTGCCTTTTTTTAGTTTTTTCAGTTTTGACGTCACCTGATCCAGTTTTTTCAGGTGACGTCACCTGATCCACGATCCACAGATTCACAGACAACTTATTTTTATATATATAGATAGTTTTTTTTTTTTTACTTATGTCCTGGTCGTCATTTATACTCCCTGTGTCCCGGTGCTTTGTTGATTGCTAATCGAACATTCCTTTTGTCCTGGTCGCTTTCTCTTTGAGTGTCGTCATTTATTAGTTTTTTCCTTTTTTTTTTAGTTTTTTATTGGTTTTTACCTTTATTTTAGCTTATTTTTCAGTTTTTTCCTTTTTTTTAGTTTTTTTTTATTTTTTATTTTTTTTAGTTTTTTACCTTTTTTTAGTTTTTTTAGTTTTTTTAGTTTTTTAGCTTTTTTACTTTTTTTATTAGTTTTTAGTTTTTTTTGTAGTTTTTGCCTTTTTTTAGTTTTTTCAGTTTTTTTTTTTAGTTTTTTATTGGTTTTTACCTTTATAGTTTTTTTAGTTTTTTAGCTTTTTTATTTTTTTTATTAGTTTTTAGTTTTTTTTGTAGTTTTTGCCTTTTTTTTGTTTTTTCAGTTTTGACGTCACCTGATCCAGTTTTTTCAGGTGACGTCACCTGACACATCCATCCACACATCCATCCACACATCCACAGACAGACAACTTATTTTTATATATATAGATACTATTTTTTATCAATAATCAAACGGGCAATCATTAATAGTAAGATTTGCCGCCGTATAAATTATTCTATGAGATACCATTAGTCTTGGGCTAGAAAATTATTTGCATAGCTAGATAATAAAAAATAAAGTAACAATATAAAAATGACGAACGGGTCTATGGCCATTAAATGAAATTGAAGAGAAAAAAAAATCCAACGGATATCCAACGTCTTAGCATAGCAAAAAAAAATAGAAACTAAAACTAAAAAATATATGCAAGCAATTATATATTATATATTTTATGTCAGTCTATTTTAGTTTTATATTTTTTTTTTCTAGTTTTAGTTTCTATCTTTTTTGCTATGCTGAAGACGCCTTGTTCTATACAGGCAAAATATTCGTTGGATTTTTCTGTTCTCTGTTTTCATTTACTGGTCATAGACCAGTTTGTCGTTTTTATATTCATTTCTTTGTTTTTGTCATGGCTGGTCAGTCCGGCTTTAGAGCTTTTACTAGCTAGATAATACAACAGACGAGGGCTCTCTGAAGACAGCACCACTTTATAAGATATTGAACAGTTAGTGGCATTACACATGATACTACTGTGGTAATCCTTAAAAGGGCTTATAACCAGTATAAAAAGATTATGTTGAATGAGATCGTAAGATATATTCAAATTTCTGATAGATATTTCTATATATATATATATATATATATATATATATATATATATATATATATATATATATATAAATCACTATTTGCGATCTAGCGTTGTTTTTTTAGTTCAAAATAGTAATAATAAGAATCTATGTATCACCGTAAAAAAATAAAACAAGTGAATTGAAAACATTGGTAACTAAGGATGTTTTACTAACATCTATTTCCTGTCAAGTTAGAAGTAGCATTTTACAAGCATTTGGATTAAATTTTGCAGCGCTAATGCGTATATCATGTCACTGTTGCCAGAAGCCATCCCAAAAATTTGGAAAAACACTTCATGAGAAACATATGTAGTTTTTGAATCCTCAGTGTTTTCCCAAAACGTGTTTCATCAGTTTTTAGTTTCGTTTTTGCAGCTCTTACTGTAAAGTTCTTGCAGTTCTATATCTATATTTGCAGCTCTATATCAAAGTATACTTATATAGCTTTTATTTGAATAAGCAGTTATATTAATATTATATTGGCAAAATTTTTCTGAAAGCAACCATTGGATTGCTAGTCGTTTTTTAAGGATAATAAGACATTGTCGCTTTGGTATCTTATTGCCTATCATCCTTGCTTTAACCTTTCGTACCTATCACACTTTACAGAATTGAATTTTTCTGCCGTTTGTCAAAGACTAAAACCAGGATCGCATTATAGTCACACTCCTGGTTAATAAAAATTACGTAAGGCTACAGTTATAATTATATAGGCCATCGTAGTTTCTTGAGATGAGCATTGTCAACAAGTGTGACTCATGGTGTAGCTCGAGCACCAGGCAACATTTGTAAAGGCTGATTGAATTGTTTTTTATACGACTTTAAAGGATATCAATTCAGCATGCAAGGATCAATATTCGGTACCCAATATTTTAATTCGGTTTGGGTTCCAATCGGGTGTGCAAAGTTTGCGGTAAGGTTTATGTTAACTTTCTCTATTAGTCGTGATTGTCATGATTCCATAAACTGATTAAGTTGGTAAATCTTACTTCTTAAGAATCCGCCACTTCATTCCTTAAATTGTTATATGAATTACATAAAGATTCAAAAGCAAAATATTTTTCTGTTAGGCTAAAAGTTTTGCCAATTCGGGATATTTCTTCACCCTCTGACAGTTTTCGTTACTTAATTTTCCTGTTTTATTTCATTTGGAATACTTTTTTAGACTTGTCTTCCTGCTGGAAGCTATTACGATATTATAATTTTTTTTGTGTGTGTAAATTTTACGTCGTTGGCAATGTTCTGTTTGTTTTTGTTATTTTATCTGTATTTTTTTTTGTCTGCTCGTGTAGGTTTTTTATTGACTCCTTTGTTATCACCTTGAAAGTATTATAAAAAGGGTAAACAATATTTATATCTATGACTCAAAAGATTATAGTTAATGACTCAAAAAGCTAAAAAAATTACCGGTTTGTGATAAATCTTTACCCTCTGATAGTAGCTTTTATTCAATTTTTATATTTCATTTCATCTTAAATAATACTTTTTAGACTTGTCTTCCTGCTGGTACCTATTGCGATATTATCAGTGGCAACCCTGACAGCTGTGATAAACAGATAACCGTAGGTGGTGACGGAAGAGCATACATTGAAATTTTAGCTTATGAAGATGATGGTATTCTCGCTATCCACGAAGGGGTAAGCTCTAGTATTAGTATGGTTGGGTTTTATTTTTCGATCTCTGTCTATTTCCAGTCTTGCCACTTTTTATATTTGTTGAAAATGTAATATTTTTAACAGTAATATTTTCTTTTAATATTAACTAGTATTACTTAACTAGTAATCTGTAACATTTACTAGTACTAGTAATATGTAACTACTAATATTTAATATATAATATATAACTAGTAATATTTTTTTGCACATCCGTGAACACTTTAACCCAATTGTCAGACAGAACTAATTTCTTTGATTATCCTGAATGAAAACAAATTCAGAAGTTCATTCATGCTGATTTCCTAAAAAAAAAGCACTGTTAATTATGTCTTCTGTCACTATTGACAAGGGCTATATTGTGAATTTTCTTCAAAAAGTATAATAAGTATATATATTATTCTTAATGAATACCAAAGTGGTTGAATACTGTTCATATAATTGTTAATAATTGTTCATTTTTTATATAATTTGGAATTTGAATACGAAACTGATTACTTAGTTGCTTATTCCATTTATACTTTTGAAGTATTTTGTTAACTTGCTGTGTTGATTTTACTGATTAGCTAAACTGATTTCAAACCTTGTCTTTTTTTGTGTAAATCTTAGAATATGGTTCAATTTCGAGTGGCAGCCTTACGGCCAGGTCAAATAAATCAGTATTTTTGGTTATTGGCATGGAAAGAATCTTTATTCTCGTTCAAGGTCGATCACAAAATTGGGTTTTAAAAATGCCAAGTTTTTCTTCCCAGGTGTATCCCAATGCTTTTGTCCAAAAAAATGAAGTGTGAAGTTTTTCTTTATGTTTTTATTTTCAATATGTCTAATTTTTTAAGGCCCTCGAAGTCTATGTTTTTGATGCCATATGTTGTATTTATGAACATTTTTTCTCCATTCTCATTCCTTTTTGTCCAAAAAAGATGAACGTAATATTTTTAGTTTTTTTTTAGTAAGGCGTATATCCGCTGGGAAATATGCAATTTTTTGGCAAGCACACAGCTGTAACTTATACCTTGGAAATATTTTTTGTCATTGGGTTTATTGTTCTCAACTGCGATCCTGCTTTGAATCTTTCTTAGAGATTTAAACTTGCATAAAAATAGGAAAATTTACTTACTTTTGCATGCTTTCAGTTTATTTTTCAATCTTAAAAATTGAGGCAAATTCCAAAATGTAATTCAAAGATGGATAAAACTGAGTGTTTGCTATCTAATTATGACAAAATTGTTTTCTGTCATTAAAAATACCTTAGGATTGCATATAAATAACATGCAAAATTTGAAAAAGGAACATAACCTCAAAACAACCAAACTCAATGTATTTGATGCAGACATGACATGTCTGTCATGAGTCAACCCAAAAATCTTGGTCATTCGCATTGCACTGCATTTCGGAGGGCCTTTCCAGTAGGGAAAGCTCATATAATTAGAACAATTTAAGTTACCCAATTGCCTTCAAGGTCCTGTGGACATGGTCAGTCATAAGTCTTTGGAAACTTTTTATTTGGGGTCTCCAATTCCCTTCAAATAACTGATAAAACTCACAAACTATTTGAATTACCTTTATTCCATGCCTATCCACCTTAGTTCTGCCCTAGGATGGATGGATCATAGACTGTCTATCAACAAGTGAAATGCCTGTTGTAATTATATTTATATATTAAAAAAAAAAAAAAATGTTGGTTCTAAATTTCTATGCATAGAGTCTAGATGCCTCAAAAGCTTACTCTCCTTATGAAAAAAGAAGAACTGGTTTTTTTTTTATTTACGAACAGTTCGCCCTACAAACTGACTGTAAAACGGGGTATCCCCGACACACCTTTCTAACTATAGCTTATTTTTAGTTGTAAGTCCAAATTTGATACAGCATAAATATTTCAAACAAGTGTCAGTTTAAATAACTTTAAATTAATTTTTCCGAAGTTGTGATAAGGCTCCAAATACATAATAGGAATGACACATTAGAGAATGATGCATCATCGCTAACGGATTCTGTGCATGTCTCGCAGCCGGATAAGTGATGTTTTTGGTTTTATATTATCGTTTATAATTTGGATGCTGGATAGACTATGATGGTTTAATTTAGAAATACGGGCATTGGGAACAGATGTCTGTTTTTATGGTACAATAATGGGATCACTAATTATTCCAACCATTTTTATCGATTGCTGAAAATCTTATGTTACCAAAACAAAATAAATGGACTCCTAAGACCCACTGGTGAGAAAAGCTGGGTCCTGGTTATCTATATAAATTTAATATTGCGGTCATGCGTCTTGTGTGCTAATGTTTCCAAATCTTTTAATTCAAATGAGCACCGCTATACCGTATTTGACACTGCTAGTTTTCAATTTCTGTAAGAGCCGTATTCAGGAGCCTAGGATCTGTTTTTTTTTTTTTTTTTTTTTGCTTATTGCTTCTAGATCTTTTGCAACATTTTGTTTTATGGGAGAACAGAAGACAAGCCCAGTAGAAATATGCAATATTACTCACAAAAATTTTATCAGATACACACGTGTTTTTATTTAATTTCTTTGCTGTGTTATTTGCTTCTATAAGAGCCATATTCATTTCCCTACGATCTGTTTCTTTTTTCTTTGTGAAGACTTTTGAGGTGTTTTGTAATTCTTTGTCTTATGAGAATAAAGAAGAGAGTCTCAATAGAAGAAAAGAACTTAGAAAACAGAAAATATGCTTTAGTTTGAAAAGTGAAAAATACAACATCGCTAAAATACAAATTTGAATTAGAAGATATTATAATTATATTTCAATTCTAAATTAAAATTGGTCAAGAAATAGAAAATTGCGTTAATTCTAATGCTGTCCTCGAATGTTTGACAAATTTGGAACGTCAAATACAAATGAAAAAGATTGGAGCTTGTTTTGTAGTTTAATCATTTGCAGTAACTTCCGCTTTTCTTCCTTTGAAATTTAGCATCTGTAGTTTTGATTGTTTTTTCTTTCAGTCTCGACTGCTCTGAATGTTCCGATCCAGCAAAGTTAAACAACGAAGATCAGTATAAAAATGCTTTTGTTTGTTTTGTTTTGTTTTGTTTTTTTCAGAATATATCATTTGTTCAACTGTTTATATTTTTTTTGCTGTGGTAGTTGGATCTTATATCAGTTGTGCCATGGACCAAAATTAAGCTGAGTATTTGCAAAATCAAGCATTTTTGGCCATTACAGCTGCGCACGCAGATCCTCTGCTATGTTTTTTTTTAAAAACTTCACTCACTTCCATGGAGTCCTAAATTTCTTTAAATCCCGTCTTATGACACCTCCTCGCTCTATTTGAGAATGAATTGCTTTTTGTGTGGTCCTTGAGGAATGGCCAAAATTATAGCGTCTGATCATTATTAATAATTTTACTTAACTGCTAGTATAATGCTCTAAATACATCTTTTGAACATTTTTTATATTGCACAGGCTTTATAACTGAACCGGAAGACTCAGATTGACCATCTCAGATTTTTTTTTTCTTCCTTTTTTTAGGATTTAAATGTCGATTTTTTAGCATTTTTTTTTATAATGAATGATCCTTTCCCCTTCTTCTACTTGACAAATAGCGAGTTTAATATCAGTAAGATGTAGTAGTGGATACAGAAGGTCCACAAGAAGAGTTGTATATCAAAGGGCAGTCTTTCGTGTTTACAGGATTTATGTCCTCTGGTTCCTACATATGGTGTGGCTATGCAACATTTTATGCAATGTCTACATATTTTCATTAAACTATCGAATGACCTACGCGGACACCTATTACTTCCTTCATTTCATTTTTAAGTAATGCGATGTACCAGAAGTATTGGTGGAAAGTCGTCAAAAATGAGCTCAATACCATTGGTGGATTTCGAAAGGTTGGCAGAAAGTAGAAAAGCTGCTAGTTCTGGTTTGCTGAAGAGCTGTCACAAGATCACAACAAATGGGAGTCAAGCATACAAAGTCTTCTAGAGGCCGGGTAAGGCGTCCATGTCTGGTCCCACAGCAAGTACAAGTAAAAGTAAATAATCGGAAATACTAAAAGACATAGACCTAGTGAATGGGAAAACATAACATGCTATCCTAAACTGATAATCATAATATGCTATCCCGATCAGTTTATCCAAAAAAGGTGGGGAAGCCATTTTTTTTCTAATAAGATCGGAATCACTATGAGCTACTTAGTGTTATGCTGTGGTATGTCATTCCACACATATTGATACAGCCAGCATAAAATTCAAGAAGGGATTCTTTGTTTTAAGTGAATTTACTATTTATTCTTACTTGTGTATAATTTTCCTACAACTCACCTGTTTTCCTTCTTTTTTTCTTATAAATTTGTAAACCCTGCTGTACAAAAATACACTCTTATGTGGGCTATTGTATATAAACTTGAAGTTAAAAATATAGAATTTCCTTAAAAATTCGTAAACCCTGCCGCACCGAAATACACTCGTATTGTATATAAACTTGAAAATAAAAATATAGGATTTCCTTATCAATTTGTAAACCCTGCTGCACCAAAATAGACTCTTATTGTATATAATCTTAAAATTAAAAGTATAGAGTTTGCTTAAAAATTCGTAAGCCCTGCTGCACCGAAATACACCCGTATTTTATATAAACTTGAAAATAAAAATATAGGATTTCCTTATAAATTTGTAAACCCTGCTGCACCGAAATACACTCTTATTATATATAATCTTAAAATTAATAGTCTAGAATTTCCTTAAAAATTCGTAAACCCTGCTGCACCGAAATACACCCTTGTGGCCTATTGTATATAACCTTGAAGTTAAACATATAGTATTTCCTTAAAAATTTGCGTACCCTGATGCATTGATGTATAATCTTATGTTGCCTATAGTAAACTTGAAGTTAAAAATATGGGATCCTATGCACTGTGATGAGTGCTTATCTTTTCTGCTGGTGAGTGAGCTCAGTGAGGAGTGCTTACTATGCACTTTGAGGAGTTTTTTTTTCTATTTAATGCCTGTTTTCTTTATGCCTTCTTATTTTAACATTTATTATTATTATTATTACTTTTTAATTTAGTTTAATTGAAAACCACAGCATTGAAAAGCTTAAATTCGATTTACGAACACAATTTATATGCAATGGCTAATAGTGGGACGCTAATTTGGGTGGTTGCACTCTTAAATGTGATTCATGGGTGCACAGGTGTCTAAAATTACATAATATTAGAATTCTTATGATAGGATTAGACCCGTAAGTAAAATTTGGAAGTATAAGGGAATGTCCATGGGGCACCCTTAGCCAACTACCGACAAAAATTAAAATATTATATTGTGAGCTAATCCAGCTTTCGTTTAAATTAAAAATATTAAGCGCCTGCAGCCAAGTGAAAGAAAATCAGGCAAACGAAGCAACAGGTACTAGTTCTTGTATCTCTAGAAGCTTAATTAGATCTGCTTGGATGATTTATTTAAATATCTGGGAATTGGGTCTTTATTTCTGATTTAAACTGAATAGGATTATTTTTTGTTTGGAACTACAAAAAAAAACAAAAAAACTAGGATGCCTTACGATAGGACAATTGAAGGAAAACATAAAGAATGTCAACCAACCAATAGTATTTATAAACTAATTGAAAATACAGACTTGTATGTAACTAAAATTTCTTCATCCTTAATTAGCTTGGTATGACCATTCGTAGGCCAATTTGACCAAGTCTATCAGAACAGGATGGTGAAAAATTTAAAGAAGAAGATTAGTTACTGGTTCTGCTTTTGATTCACTAATTATCTTGATTCTAACTCACCAATGACCCTGTTTAGAAAACAAGATTTTGTTTTTAATTTTACCTATACGATTGAACATGAAGAATACTCTTAAGTGAGTAATTTAGTTTAGTTATTGCTAAAGCATTATTATAGACATTTAATTTAGTCATTGCTCTTAATGTTTCTAAGTTTATGTTTGTCAAATTTATGCTTGTTTCTGCTTATAGGTTATGCTTATATGTTATGTTATGCTTTTTTTATATACTACTACTACTATTAACAACTCACCGCAGCACCAAGCCACCTGAGACCATCACAACTACGCACGCTCCTCCTTCATCCCAATCTATTCAAAGCCTCCCTCTTTACACCCTCCCAGGAAGTTTTCACTTTCTTTAAATTCTTCTTTATGTCATCCTCCCACCTCAGACGCAGACGACCTACTTTCCGTTTAGCCCTAGACGGTTGGCCGAAAAGGACAGTCTTTGGCAGTCTGTCATCCTTCATTCGAAGAATGTGCCCTAGCCATCTCAACCTTTCTTTCATTATAGCCGTTGAAAGTGGGATTGTACCACCTTTTTCGTACAGCCTACTGTTTGAAATATGGTCAGTCAGCCGGGTACCCAGAACAATCCGTACGCAATTTCTCTGGAAAATATCTAGTAAATCTACATCCACGTTTCGGAGCGCCCATACTTTAGAGCCATATTTGACCACTGTCATTACTGTACCTTACAATATTCTAATCTTTATTTGCAGGCTTATTTTCCTATCCTTCCAAACTTTTTTTTAACTGTGAAAAATAAAACACCCTGAGACTTGACTATTCTACTTTTAACATCTTCACTGCTCCCACCGTCGATACTAATAATACTACCAAGTTAAGTGAAGCTGCCCACCTGATCAATCTTTTCGTTACCCAACGTCACCTTTTCATTCTTATCTTTAACTTTGACAAGTCCAGATTGACTACTCCCTCTAAATTTATTAACATGCCAGTGCAATGTTTTACTATTATGCCGTCTAGCTGCATCTTCCAGATCCTCGGCAATTTTATCGATGGTCTCCACTTCACACCTTTTTAGTTCGTATTTTAATGCTTTCTCCACTATCTTTACATTCCTTTTGTTTTCATATGATCTATCCCTGGATAATTATTGTACAAACTTCTTCTCCTCTCTATGAAACATAAAGCTTTTTCACTAATATTCCTAGCTGCAGTCTTAACTTTCTACCCGAAAACACCATCACTAACTTCACAAATTGTGTTGTAAAAATTATTCCAACCATCTTCCACATTGTAAAATTTTATACTCTCAAATTTAGTATTATACTGTTCTTGGAAAGTTTCTCTCAAACTCTCATCCTGGAGTCTACCGAATCATAACTTCCCTGAAGGTAGTTACCCTTCCGAAATTTCAGCTTTAATTTAACCCTAGGCACTACTGGATTGTGATCTTTACTTTTAACATCAATAACAGCACTCCTATATGCCCTAGTATCTTGTATTGATCCTACCAGTCTTTGGTTTACTCTAAGAGAATCATTAAGATTTGCTGTCTTATCATCACGCGAATACCATGTCAACTTATGGGACATTTTACGACCAAACACCGTATTGGTTATAAGTAGATTGCTATACCTACAAAATTGCAAAAGTCTATAGTCATTGCTGTTTTGTTTTCCTATACCAAATTTACCTATGCTAGGATACCATCCATCCCTATTTCTACCGACCTGGGCGTTAAAATTTCTTCGTAAAAACACCATATTTGTACCTGGGACCCTGTCTATTTGCTCCTGTAACTATAAATAAAATTCATCTGAGTCACTAGTATCTCTGTCAGTCGGTTCTACAGGGGTATATACTACTATAACTGATACCCCGCTTTTTAAAATGGTTTTATATATTTTTTTACCCTGCTTTTTATTGCTCATAAAATGAGCAATTAGTATTCTATTATTAATACCTTCCCAGACTAATAAAGATTTAGCAGCTTCCTTATTCATCATGAGCCCTACTCCTTGTCTATGTACCCCATCCTTCCTGCCTGAGTAAACAAATTCTATATCACCTATTTTCATGCTTCCTACCCCTGGGATATGAATTTCTGAAACTCCTAACAAGTTCATTGCGTATTGTCTAAATTCGTCAGTCAAAACGTCGATACTATAGTTATTTTTTAACGTCGTAACATTCCAAGTTCCAATTTTCATATTCTATAAATCATTGAAATTATTTTGGCCTCAAGAAAAGCCATAGTCCCGGATATCACTGCTGGATAGGGATCCAGCATATTTTCTAAAGTCTACGCCGAAGCGCTTAAGCTGGCTTAGAACCGGACACCAAGAAGTTCCTGGGAGCTCAAATAGGAATGGAGGCTTTGTGCAATCCTGGGCCAGCTTGGTCACAACATGGTTTTCACCACTTGACGATGCTCTTCTATCAACAAAAGTTGAAATCCTGCACAGACAGTCCCAAGCCTATTACCTCCGCATCATTCTATATACATGCCTACAAATAGTATGCTACTACGGGGAGGCAACCCATAGTAGATAAATTAGCTAGGAAAAGGTTTTTCGGACCAAAAATACCCGTCAAAATATACCAAGCCCAGAAGAATTATCCATTAATCAGGATCCCATGTGAATGCTGTGTATTTTACTAGGCTATAATGTCCTCGAGGGGTGCCACTCCTCAAGTGGGAATAGAGTTGACCGCAAAGTCCCCAGTCTTGCAGGTACCCCAAAAGCGTTGAGGCAGCCTTTTGCAGAGGCTTATGTTTATAGATCTGGATCTTACGCCTTGCCGCAGTTGTCTTCCTATAGAGGATCCTCCCACGATAATGCTTTACGTCATCATGTAATTTAACCCATTACTGGGAGAAGGCTTGTAACTCTTGGGACGTTTAGACACACCAGTACGCCCTGTTGAGTGTACATTTGAGGGGCCTTCTTCCTCCTTCACCTGTATTTATGGCCCCGGCGAGGATGCCCTAGTTTCCCAGTCTTGCAGGTACCCCGAAAGGGTTTAGGCAGCCTTTTGCAGAGGCCGTTGTCCATAGATCTGGGTTTTACGCCCTGCCGCAGTTGTCCTTCTATAGCGAATCCTCCCACGATGGTGTTCTACGTCGCCATGTAATTTAACCCATTACTGGGAGAAGGTTTGTAACTACTGGGATGTATGGACACGCTGGTAGACCCTGTTGAGTGTACATTTGAGGGGCCTTCTTCCTCCTACACCTTTATTTATGGCTCCGGGTGAGGGTGCCCCAGTTTCTATTATGGATCCCCAGGGACAATGTCCCCCTTGGTCCGTACATCCTATAAAGGTACCCTACATATCTGTATGGTGTTCCCCTATTGCCACCTGGAGACACACTAAGAAGCCTGGGGGAGGTCCCCAAAGAGCAGTAGACTCACGAAGCTTTTTTCTTGGGGGGAGGATAAAAAAATTTTGTGGTAAATATTTTGATTTATGTTTGGAAAAAGCTTATATGATGAATTTCTATACATTATGTGGTGGAAAAATTACATGTGAAAGAATGGGTTGTTAAAAATGACTAAAATGGCTTATAAAAAAAAAACATACCCATAGAATGGGCATTAAAAAAAAACTTATTAAGAAAAAAATTGCATTTATTTTTTTAAACTAAATTCTTCTACAAATCGAGAACATGCATAATTTTTTGTTTAATTTAAAATATTTTAAGAACAAATCAGATATTCTGAAAACAATTAAAGAGTTATCACTGTCTTCCGAAACCATTAAAGATAGAACAATTAAAATTTATTTGAATATAAACACACAGTATATCCAAGATCTGAAATTGGTTGTGGCTTTATCAATACCAGTTAAGAAGTCTTGTGACATAAATGATGTAGCACAAGTTTCACTTTTTGTAATCATTTATGTCTCATGCAGGCCCCAAAGAAGAAATTTTAGGATTACTGTCACTCAAAGGTCAGACACGTGAGAAGATATCGCAAGCGTTGTAATTGAGTGTATGGATAAACATCATATTCCCCTCGATAAAATTGTGTTGATTTCAACAGATGGGACCAAAAATATGACTGGCATAAGAAAAAAAGGTTTGTTGCTATTGTGAAAGAAAAACATTAATCACGGTCAGGATTTAAAATAGGAGCTCTGAGGCACGAGGTCCTTCAAAAGATCAAATTTCATTAGGATCCAATCCCCAGTTCGTAAGTAAAAATACCTCATTTTTCTAATTTTTCTGAATTACCGAATTAGGTCCCCCCAACTCCCCCAAAGAGAGCGGAAACGGTCCGGTTATGTCAATCACGTATCTAGGACTTGTGCTCATTCTTCCCACCAAGTGTCATCTCGATCTCTCCACTCTAAGTGTTTTCCAAAATTTCCAGTCCCCTCTCCAACTCCTCCCAATGACACTGGATCCAGACTTCAATTGGGGTGCTAATGCTGAAATATTTCAAAAGTAACTGCCGTACCAAGTTCTGACAGGAGACCGAAAAGTGCCCCCCCCCCTCTTCTCCCTGAGATTGGGTATTACGAAAAAATTAATCAGGAGATACTTGTTTACCATTGTATCATTCATCAAGAAGCGCTTTAGATGACTGATCTTTTGAACATAGTGAGTCTGTTATTGTATTTTCTGAAAATAAACTTCCCTAATCAGCACTACAATTATGGATTATAACTCTACCCTTCCCCCAACCTTATTTAAATACACACGCATCAACTTCAAGACATGGAATATCTTATAGCGGTAAATCGAGAAATTTTGGTTCAAATGCAATGTAACTATTACCTAATTTTACTGTACCTATTTTAGTGCAACCGATATTCAATATTGCTCAGGCTTGTAGTAATTTTTTAAAGGAGTTATTTGAGGGGGGGGGGGCATACAAAAATTTTTAGTTGATGTATTGTAGGAAAAATTTTAGTTTATTGTGAAAATCTTGTAATTCTAAGGAGGGTTTGGATTCTTTATTTCCAAGTAAGTTGAAAAGTCGATGAGACTTGAGTAAAACATCTGATTACAACCTATGTTCGGGTCAAATGCAGAGTTGTTTAAATTGGTGGATGAGTCCCTTAAGTTTCGTTCTTTTTCTGGTTATTTCCATTTTTCCACATATGAAGCCACGTTAAAACCATAGTAAGATAATAACTGTGTTAAATATCAAAATTGTGAAATAGTTTTCTCACACTAATTTAGGTGTCTCTTTGCTTATGAGATGGAAAAAGAACCATTAGAGGCATCTCTTTCATTTTCTAACTCGATTTCAAATAAAGTGAGATGTGCACTTTCTTTTCGGCATGAGAGAAAGTTCTACCATTTGTAATATAGCCGGATAATTTCAAACAATGCTTCAAACAAGAACTAAGATTGTTGTCTTTTAAGTTTTTTAAGATATTTGCTCTCTCAAATTCTACACAGTCCTAATGTACTATTATAAGTCATAAGTGAGGATTAAAATCCAGAAATGACAAAAATCTATTTTATTATTAAAAAGGAAATGGTTTTGAAGAAAATTTAACTAATTTGGTTTTTCAATGCACTTTAAACATTTTTTATAGTTGCACTGTACAAACCAAGACACATAAATAAACTGACCATAACACTCCAAACACCGAAAATTAGCAAACATAAAAAATTATATTTTCTCACAAAAAATTAATGCACTAAAATCATAACTCACATTGAAACTAATCTAGGTTTTTCTTAACAGTTTATTTTATAGGGATCGTTACTATTATTATTATAGTCAGAATAAAAAACAGAAAAAAAGAAGAAAAAACTGAGTCAAACCTCAGGCCAAAAAAAGGTCCATTGCCTCCAAACCCCCCTTCCCCAAATATATATATATATATATATATATATATATATATATATATATATATATATATATATATATATATATATATATATATATATATATATATAAAGACTTTCCTTACTGGAACTACGTCAGAATCTAAGCGTTTTTTGTCAAAAATCAGAAAATATAACTCATGTTTCCAAATGACGTCGTTTGGAGCCCAAATCGAAAATCCAGATCAATTTATGTCTACTTTCAAAGTAAAAGGGCAAATTTATCATAGAGCAGGGTCCCTTCTACCATTCTCAGGCGAGAATCATAAATTTTTACAATTGTACTTCATCAGTGATAGAAATTCTGAATTGAATGCACGGTGCGAAATTTCTCCCAAAGTTGAAAGGACAATCGTTTCCCAATTGCAACATCTTTTCCACGAAAATAATAATTTAGTGCGTTTGTTCAAAACAGCCATCGATTTGATGCCTACTGATACGCATAAAATTGTTATTTCCGCTGACAAAACGCCTCCTGGCCAACATGTGCGTAGATACAATGCTCCAACTATCGACGAAGTGGCAATCGTTATGGTCAGTGATCAGTTTTTACCTCGAAATATTATTCTTCATAAGCGAAACGCTCAGTTGTTAAGAATTGCTAAAACTCATCGATGCTACGATGCCCTACAATATCCTATCATTTTTTGGGATGGAGCCGACGGCTATCACTTTAATATTAAATTGATGAATCCAGCCACTAACAATTGCGAGATGCAGTTATAAATGACGGTAATACCACAAACGTTGGAAGATTAACAATTTTACCTTCGTCATATGCTGGCAGTCCCCGTCATATGCATGAATATGCTCAAGATGCTATTGCGTATGTTCGTCTTTATGGTCGTCCAGATTTATTTATTACATTTACATGTAATCAATCTTGAAAGAGATACAGCACCTTTTACTTCAAGGACAATCGGCGGTTCATAGACATGACATTACGGCCCGTGTCTTCCGGCAAAAGTTGAAATCATTGATAAACTACATAGTAAAACTTGAAGTGTTTGGGTCAGTGCGATGCTGGATGTACTCAGTGGAATGGCAAAAACGAGGTTTGCCACACGCACATATACTAATCTGGCTACATAAAAAAATTACTTCGAACGAAATTGATGATGTGATTTCCGCTGAAATACCTGATGAAATTGTCGATAAGGGGTTACATGATATTATTGTAAAAAATATGATACATGGACCTTGCGGTGCACTGAACGAAAATTCACCATGCATGGCCAAAGGAAGGTGCACAAAGCAATATCCTCGACTTTTAGTATCCAACACAATTACTGGCAATGATGGTTACCCAAAATATAGAAGAAGATCTAATGAAGATGGCGGTAAAACAGCAATAATAAAGAAGCGTAACGGTACCACCATCGAAGTAGATAACCGGTGGGTTGTTCCATATTCCCTATTATTATCAAAAACATTTAATGCACACTTAAACGTTGAATACTTTAACTCCGTAAAGGCAATCAAATACATATGTAAATACGTCAACAAAGGCAGTGACATGGCAGTTTTTGGCTTGCAGCCCGAAATCAAAGATATCGACGAAATCGTACAATATCAGGCTGGAAGATACATAAGCAGTAATGAAGCTGTTTGGTGAATTCTTTCATTTCCGATACATGAACGTAGTCCAGCTGTTGTTCACTTAGCGGTACATTTACAGAATGGTCAACGTGTTTATTTCACGGAAACCAACGTGCAACAAAGAGCCCTGAATCCGCCGGATACAACATTAACAGCTTTTTTTTCGCTTTGCGAAAATGATTCTTTTGCAAAAAAACTGCTGTATACTGAAGTGCCTTCGTATTACACGTGGAATACTAAAAATGAAGTATTTGAACGTCGAAAACAGGGTAAGGCAGTCGACGGCAAACCTACCATCTTCAAAGATACCACGATAGGAAGACTCTACACCGTTCACCCCAATCAACATGAATGCTTCTTTCTACGCCTGCTTTTGGTGAATGTACCCGGTCCAACATCCTTTGAGTATTTGAGAACTGTAAACGGTACTATACATGACACTTACCGTAGTGCATGCCAAGCTCTGAATTTATTGGAGAATGACCAACACTGGGATAACTGCATCAATGACGCGTGCGAAACGTCAACTCCAAGTCAAATTCGTGCATTGCTTGGCATCATTTTAACAGCTTGCTCTCCATCAGCTCCTACAGAGTTATGGGAAAAATATAAGTCAAAAATGTCCGAAGATATACTCCATCGAAAACAGTTAGAGACGTCAGTTATGACTTTTGATTTTACATCAGAAATTTATAACTACACTTTAGTTATTATAGAAGATTTGTGCGTACGTATGGCAAACAAACCTCTTCAGGATTTGGGAATGCCTTCACCTAACCGTATCGCTGCTGTTTCGACATGTGTAGAATTGGATCGTGAACAAAGTTACAGTACGAGTGATCTATTGTCGTATGTACAAAATAACATTTCCAAGTTAACGTCGGAACAAAAAGACATTTATGATACGATAATGCATTGTGTCGATAACAACGTTGGAGAAATTTTCTTTTTGGATGCGCCAGGAGGTACTGGTAAAACGTACTGGTAACACGTAAAAGCATTAAAATTAACTACAAATATGCGTGTCTGATTGCTAAACGACGACTCTGGTCAAACATTTTCAGATCAATTGCTGGCAATTGGAAACGGAAAGCTCCCAGTAGACTCAATTTCAGGACGTATACAACTACCTGCTGATTTCTGTAATTTAGTGACGTCCAAAAATGAATTGATTGAAAAAGTATTTCCGAATATTCTAAACAATTATAAAAATAATAAATGGCTAAGTGAAAGAGCGATTCTTGCACCCAAAAATATAGACGTCCACGAAATCAACAATATTGTTTTGACCAAGATTCGAGACCAGGCAGTCCTTTACAAGTCAGTCGACACAGTTTTGGAACCAAATGAAGCGGTTAATTATCCATCTGAATTTTTGAATTCCATGGATCTTTCAGGGTTTCCACCACACGTGCTACAACTAAAAATAGGCGTACCAATAATACTTTTAAGAAATATCAACCCGCCAAAGCTTTGCAATGGCACGCGACTTGCCGTAAAAAAAAACAATGGAAAACCTAATAGAGGCCACAATCTTGACAGGGCCTTTTGAGGGTGAGGCTGTTCTTATTCCTCGCATTCCCATGATTCCAACGGATCTGCCTTTTCAATTTAAAAGATTGCAATTCCCAATTCGATTAGCATTTGTAATCACCATTAACAAAGCTCAAGGTCAATCATTAGAAAAATGTGGTATAGATCTTAATACTGATTGTTTTTCCCATGGACAATTGTACGTTGCATGTTCGAGGGTCGGTAAACCTGACAATCTATTTATATGCAGCGACAATTTGACAGCGAAGAATGTTGTATATTCGCAAGTTTTACGCAGTTAATTTGTATTGTATCTATCTATCTATCTATCTATCTATATAAAAACGAGTTGTGTGTATGCATCTTTGTTTGTTTGTAAAAAGAGCGTTTGCATATGACATCATTATTAGTACATAAGGCTTTGTATATGCACAGACAATGGGAAAGCCAAGAATGTTGTATATTCGCAAGTTTTACGTAGTTTGAAACACATATATAAATCTATCTATGTTCATAGGTGGGACACAGGGACACAACTACAATGGCGCGTAACGACTTACGCGCGCGGGGGGGCTTGGGGGGAGCGAAGCGCCCCACCAACTAGGTATTGGGGTGGCACGAAGCGCCACCCCAACAGCTAGTATATATATATATATATATATATATATATATATATATATATATATATATATATATATATATATATATATATATATATATATATATATATATATATATATATATATATATATATATATCTATCTCTATTCACAGGTGGGACACAGGGACACAACTACAATGGCGCGTAACTAATATGGCGCGTACCGACTTACGCGCGCGGGGGGGGCTTGGGGGGCGCGAAGCGCCCCACCAACTAGGTGTTGGGGTGGTGCGAAGCGCCACCCCAACAGCTAGTATACATATATATATATATATATATATATATATATATATATATATATATATATATATATATATATATATATATATATATATACATATATATATATCCAATAATAACTGAGGTATTGGTAACCACTTGGACATGATATTCCAAGATAGTGCTTGCCTCTCTCTTTTTTTTTCCTTTTGTAGCCTTCCTCGGTAGTGTCAAGGTGTCCACCATCCAACATTGTATTTCCCCATCTGGAGAAGCGCATCCACCAGCTTCGGACTGGCTTGGTCAGGCAAAAATCATCCCTCAAAAGAAAGCAGAGTCGTCCCTCGCAAGCTATCAGCGGCAAGCTGCACTTGATTTTCCACCCTTGGTTACACATCTGTTCTTTTGTATAATGGATCTAAATAATAAAAAAAAAAAACATGAACTTTATCCGACTGCTCTTTGACTGTCACGTCAATTGGAGGAAGTGTGTTAGCACCGCTCAAGGTCAATCTGCTCTCCCCCTTCTGGATTTGGAAAGATACCTATTTTGGTTATTTTTCTAAAAGTTACATTTTGGCATTTTCATTAAAAGTTGCTTTTTGGTATTTTTACTGAAAAATACAACAGAATTGCCTTCCCCCTAGATTTTAATATATATTTTTCCTCGCCTCAATATTTCATATATTGACACCACCCATGTCTGAACTGATCAATTGCTTGGAATTATTTTTTCCTAGAGTGAGCGGATAGACGGCTGTAATATTGGTTTCACTTCAGAGCTGGTTGGAGACGCTTTTGGCATCAACATATTGCCTTCGTTGATAATTGAACTTGTTTGACCAGCTGATACACATCTGTCTTACTCGTTCTTGCAGCAGTCATTTGCAAGGTTTGGTTTGATAATGGGAAATCCGAAAATTGATAATACCGAGGTCGTCCATGGCGATCCACAAGAGCTGCCAAAAAAGGTATGTACATTATTACTATTGTTACAACTAGAAGGGGATAGAGCAGACGATGCTCCTCCTTGATAAGTACAGTTCAGTTTCAAAGGTTTAAAAAAGTTTGATAGATTAACTTCCTTTGAAAGAAAAGCCTGTACTTCTAGGTTTTCTCGATGGTTACACAAAAATAATGATGACTTAATATAGAGATATTTCAAATTCCCTTTATACTGAACCGTTTAGCCTATAAAATGTTTGCCAGAGCCCAGAATGCGCTTTTCCTCTCTCCCCAATTAGTTTGACCTGTCGATAAAAAACATTACGTAAAATTGTGGTGCAAAAGGTCGCTATTCTGCTGATTTTTCCAAAAAAATTATCATAATTGTATCAATTTTCTAATAAAGTCTCAACCTTGATCAAAACCTCGAGTATTTTGTGATCTCGTGGTCATTAGTGGTTTTAGGGCTTATAATCTGGGGGGGGGGGGGCAAGGTATACCAAAGGAGTATCAAAATATAAATAAAATGAATTTAATGTCAGAAAGACTGGTGGGGGCAGCTGCCCCCTCACCCAGGCCTAGAACTACTATCGATTGTGGTCCTTAATTATTTGATTTCTATTCTGAAGTTATAATAAATTAAACGGCACGTCTAAATGTGTGTGTTTATTTTTATTAAAGTACCAAGGTAATTTCTTAGACCACACTATTTTTCTATTTACGAAAATTTAAGGAAATTTATAGAGAAACGTACTAAAACGAACAACAACAGTAGTATAGTAATTGGTCAAAGGTCGAAAACGAAATGTATTCTATCGAATATATCCAAAATAATAAAATATACCAAATAAAATCTTGTTTTGCATACTAAATAAAAATTGTGTGCTTTTGTAAAAATGATATGTTACATAAAATATACTTTGCATTTTACTTAAAATATAAACAATAAAATATAAATATCGAAAGATAAAATAACAGACATTATTTTCAAATGTATTCAAAGAGTTAGGGCTGCCACTGAAAACTAGTTTTGTTTTTTTGTCGGCTACTAAAAACACAACAACAAAAATAATAAAAAATTCCAAATATTTCAACTCCACGTCCGTTACCCTTTATCAACATAAAATAAAAAAAAAAAATAACATAAATCAGTAAGAAAACACAAAAACAACACAACAAGAAAAAGATGACCAAAAGACAAACAAATAAATAAAACTCAAATTCTACCAAAATCTAGATATTTTTCCTCTCTAGGATCAGATTGGCAAATGGGGTCTGTCTAAAATAAAATACTGACTGCATAATTAGCGTTGTAGTTGTGCATAATTTTGATTTATCGACGAGTGTGACTATAACGTGGCCCAGGTGAAATTCCAAGGCAACAAAATATTCGGTATTCATATTTTTTTTTTGTTCTAGGTGCTTGAATTTGTAAGTGAGATAGCTCAATTGTGTCAACCAGATAAGATATGGCTCTGTGATGGAAGCGAAGATGAAAATAAAGATTTTACAAGGCTTATGCTAGAAGAAAACCTGGTCGTTAATTTGCCAAAATATGAGAACTGGTAAGTTATTATTGCTCTCTGTTGATACTTTTAAACTGATTACATGCTAATTAAGCAAATTATAATTGGTTTCAATGTATTTCTAAATCAGAAAGTGGATGCTTTCAAAATTGTAAAACGGGCTACTGGTCAGGATTGTGAACTGTTCCTGTTCCACAGTACCTGTAAACACAATAATAATGTTGCCGAAGAGTATTATTGACAATAGATGACTGACAATAATATTAAGCTAGCAATGCAAAAAAAAACAAAAAAAAACGAATAGCAAAAATGCCTTGCCGACACTTAACCAGTTTATGCAAACTGAGATTGGTTAAAAACTCAATTTGATTCCTACATCAAACAGGTTGTGGTAACGACCTGTAGTAAGGAGCGACCCGGCTCAATAGCAACCGAAACTCTAAAAAACGGAATTTTGATATCAATAGTTACATGAAAAGAATTGTATTTTAATGCTGATTTTGAATATAAAATTTTAATCAAGTTTAGTCTTACTATCAAAAGTTACGAGCCTGAGAAAATTTGTCTTATTTCAGAAAATAGGGAAAAACACTCCTTAAAAGTCATAGAATCTTACAAAAATCGCACCATCAAATTCAGCATGTCAAAGAACCCTACGGTAGAAGGTTCGAGCTCCTATCTACAAAAATGTGGAATTTTGTATTTTTTGCCACAAGACCGATCACGGATGCGTGTTTATTTGGTTTTTGTTGTTGTTTTTTTGTGTGTGTGTTTTTTCCCCAGGGGTCATCGTATTGACCCAGTGGTCCTAGAATGTCGCGAGAGGGCTCATTCTAACGGAAATTGAAATTTCTTGTGCTTTTTTTAAGTGACCGAAAAATTGGAGGGCATCTAGGCCCCCTTCCACGCTGATTTTTGATTTATTGGAATTTGTTTTATACAATACTTATATAAGATTTAATGGTAATTTGTACAAGCAAATCGTGGGAATTCCCATGGGGGGTAATGCCAGCCCATTTATAGCTGACTTGTTTTTAAGTCAACTCGAATATAAATATATGATGGATAAGAATAATCCAAATAATTTAAAACATGTTTTGTCAAATAATAAAAGATATTTAGATGATATTTTGGTTTTAAATTGTAAGGAATTCATTGATATTTCTAAAAATATATATCCATCAGAGCTTACTCTTGAACCTAGTCATGGCACTGGTCTAGAAGATCATTTCTTAGATTTGAATATTAATATTTCTGATAATAATAAATTAAGTTTTAAAATGTATAATAAAAAGGATGATTTCGATTTTGAAGTGATTAATTTCCCGTTCCCTGAAAATAATATACACTCAAATATCGCATATTCGGCGCATTTTTCTCACAGTTACTTAGATATGCAAGGATTTGTAGTAATTATATCGATTTTAAAAACAGATGTAAAATTTTCAGCCAAAAATTGATTTTAAGAGGTTTTTCTGCAAATAGATTAACTTGGCAATTTAAAAAAATTTAGTTTTCATTATTACGAACTTTTAAATAAATACCAAAAGAATTATCTTGAAATACTGAGCGAAATCTTTGGTTAATTTAGATTTTCCTTGTTACTGAGTTTGGCGTGTCCCTAGTTTTTGATAGTGAATTTCCGGAGGATTTTTCATATATTGTCGTTTCAAATGGCCTTATTTTACATGCATTCCTTGATTTTTATCTAGGTCACATTTACATTAATAGAGAAATTTTGACATAGTGAAAAACTTTGAATAATTGTTTAGTTTTAATATAGATTGTGAATTGGTAACTTAAATACATGAGAGCCAGAACTAAGGTAGGATAAGCTTGTTTTGGTGTTACTTGGTTGTTCTACATTTGTTTGTTTTTTCATAGGCATATATTTTGGGGGTGATACCTAACACGGGGATACCATGGGGAATTTATGGTAGGCACGCCACTTGCCTGGGTAGAGAATTTAAAGTGCTGAAACCCTATAGGCAAGTGTGTATTCTCCTGATGAGCCCTTGTGTTGGGTTGTTGCCTCTGAATTATTTGTCTTTTTTTTAATGTTTGGTAAATGACGACTTATACTTACGGACGACACGACTGCCTGTCCATGGATTATTCTTTATGGTTGATTGTGTATGGCTATGCTGTTTGACCTATGTGATTGACTATGAGTAGGGTTAAGGCCTCATTCAAGTGCTGATCTATATTAATCATTAATGTAGGAAAACAGTCTTCCTTTTTTCCTTCTGTCTTTTTTTTATGTGTTTGTGCTGTTGCACTGGTGATTTCTTTTTTCATTATATATTAATGGTTATTGGGAAGTGTACAGACGCTTTCAGGAGTATTTTTTGGTCGTGGGGGGGGGGGGTTGAGTTGAGGGGGTTATGCGGGGGGAACTTTCCATGGAAGAATTTGTCGTGGGGGAAGAGAATTTCTATGAGGGGGCGCAGGATTTTCTTAGCAATTTTTTAAAAAACAATGAAAAAATAAATATGAAAAAGTTTTTTCAACTGAAAGTAAGGAGCAGCATTAAAACTTAACACAAACAGAAATTATTTGGCATATGAGGGGTTCACCTCCTCCTAATACCTCGCTCTTTGCGCTGAAGTAATTGTATTAATTTCAACTATTTATTCTATGGCCTTTGTGATTCAGGGGTCATTCTTAAGGAATTGAGAGAAAATTTAAGCTTTAGTGTAAAGAGCAAGGTATTGACGAGGGGAAGAACCCCCTCATATTCGTAATAAAAACATACAAATATAGAAGTTCGTTACGTAAGTAAAATTCGTAAGTTACGTATATTTTTAATAATAAAAACGTTCGTAAAAATTTAAAGTTCTAGTGGCCTTTTTAAGTAACCAAAAAATTGGAGGGTAACTAGGCCTACTCCCCCGCTCCGTTTTTTTCAAAATCGTCCGATCAAAACTATGAGAAAGTGATTTAGCCAAAAAAATTAATTAATATGCAAATTTCGTTTTAATTATTCATATGTGGTGAGCCAAAATCAAAACATGCTTTAAATAAAAAGCGTTCAGAAATTAAATAAGAAACAAGTTTTTTTAACAAAAAGTAAGAAGCGACATTAAAACTTAAAGAGAACAGAAATGACTTCGTATATGAAATTGGCTGTTCCCTCCTCAACGCCCTGCTCTTTACGTATAAGTTTTTACTGTTTTAAAAAGTAGAGTCGAGAAAAAGAGTCAAACTTTACTGTTTTACTGTTTTGAAAAGTAGAGTTGAGAGAAAGTCAAATTGTAGCGTAAAGAGCGGGGCGTTGAGGAGGGAACAGCCCCTTTCATATACGGAGTAATTTCTGTTCGTTTTAAGTTTTAATGTCGCTCCTTACTTTTAGTAAAAAAAATTTGTTTTTTTATTTAATTTCACTCAAGGATGGGTGACACAGGGTTACTGCTGCATTTTCAGGCTTCTATACTGCAGTAATAAATGTTTTCTTAAAGGCAGTACTCCTAAAGTTTTATTCCTCAATACAAAACGTTGTCATTTCTACCCTGTGACTTATCAGAATTTTTGTTTAAGCTTTAAGAACTAATTGATACTGGGAAATAAGTGTATTACGTTTGAGGTCTAGGAAACATTATATAAATATGAAATTGTTATATCTTAAACCAGTTTATTTACTTTATATTGTGGCTAACGCACTGAAAATATTTTAATAAACTAAGCAGTTGTTGGAAGTAGGGTTGCCAGATTAAAAAAAAAGTAAAAAACCTTCAGTGGAAAATCTACCAAAAAAAGCTAAACCAAGTACCTTAAACAGGTGTGACTTTCCTTTGAAAGTGTTTTTGTCTTTGGGAATGAACAGTTTATTAGTGTTCTACGGACGTAAATCGCTTTCAACTTCAACTAATTTATTTTGCTTATTTATTTTAATGACTCAACGTGGCAATACTGACAAAATGTGGACTTCATTTTAATTTTATTTATTCATTTTAATAATAAGGATTGATTTATCAAAATTGATTTCTCTGGAAAATTATTTGATTTCCATCGTATAAGTCTATTATACAAGTTTTTACATAGTCCTTCCATTATACAAATAAAGAAATGGAACCAAGCTGAGCTGTTTGGAAAGAAGCTCACCCCATCTTTATTTCTTCAATTCTAGTTTATTCTAGTTAATTCTTTATTTCTTCAATTTATTTCTTTATTCTAGACTAGAATTGTCTAGACTAGACAAGAAATGGAACCAAGCTGAGCTATTTGAAATGAAGCTCGCCCCGTCTTTATTTCTTCGTTTTGAAATCAGAATTATATTAAGAGTGTAGGCTTTTTTGTGGAAACCTTTTATCTTGAAGTTTTTAAGTTGAAAAAAATGTAAAAAATTGAAAATATGTTTCTTTATGCGTAGGCTTATACAATCTACAGCAAGTAAATATGTTCTATAGGATGTCGTGAAAGTCTTCTCCGACCAATATAATACATTTATTTCAACATTAAGTGCTATGCATGATATTTGAAACGGGTGTTAAAATACTTAGAAAAAAGAAACAAGTTTTTCTTATATAGCCTTTGGAAACTACCGCTGCTAGAACTATTGTTGCAGTGTCGAACCACATTGGCCTATTCTCTCGTAAAAAAATCCTTCTTTATCCTGTCCTTCTTTAGGCCTTCGCAATATATCCTTTGGCAACTTCCCAATATATCCTTAAAGGAAAAAGTAGTTGGATATTCTCCGAATACGAATTCCCCTTTCTTGTGGAAAAAAATTGCCCAATGGTGCTACTGGAATTGGCTCTAGGTAACAATGATCGTTGAGAGTGATAAATGGATAGGGAAACATAACCTCCTTACCTCCCCCTCCCCCCTTGGCAGAATATTCTGAACTCATTATTTTACCTACAAATAAAAAAGAACAGTGGCTGATGAGTCATTTTCGGCTCATCAGTCACTGTACATTTTATTTGCTTCAGCATTGAAGTCTAAATTCTTACAGAGCAATGCAAAAGCAATAATTGTAAACGTGATAAGGCTCTAATGGAAACATGAGAGAAATAAATTTTTGTTTTAAGTATGTACCTGATAATTTTATGTTAAAAGAAAAATTGCTTATTATAGTGACATTAATAATAAGAAGTTTCCTTGCATTTTAATTTTCCCTTTTATATTTTTGTATAGTCTCCAGAACCAGCTTAGTGGTTTCTCGTGGTCCTAAAAAAAATTTGCTGCGATTTTATTCGTCGAAAATTCACGAAAATAGAATTCCACGGATCAGAACTATTATTTGGTTTAATCTGTAATAACTATAATACTTTAACATTTCTATAGACTCAGCAAATGTCGATGATTCCTTGGAACTGGAATTTTATTTTAGCTTATAAGATTCACGAACATAGTTTTCAACCAACAATTTTGTATGTTTGTTGTTTTTACTTATAATAAATAACCAAAAAAAGTTGATAGCGGGAAGAGATTTTCTGGTTATAAAAATCCTAAAAGAACAAAATTACATTTACCAATATTGATAAGCAATATCCTAAGAAAATGCCTTATATATTATCCAATGTTTCTAAATCTCTAATTTGCTTAAGGTTGTCCAGAATTTTTCGAAAGAAAATTAGGTTCTTCCAAATATTTCCGAAAATTAACGTTCTTTAATACACAATTGTTTGCACAAACATACGACATTAATTTTCGTACAAATTAATTTTCGAGGAGTTTACGGAGAGCTCGATTTTTTTTTTCGAGAAAATAAGTGAAACCTGGATATTTCGGGGATAGTGGAAAAACTGATATCCTATTAAGAATTTCTTAATGTAGCGTGTTGGCTCGTACAAACCCCCAAGATGTCGCAAGAATGGAATCAAAAACGTATATTTGCACTGAAGTTAAAAGAGAAGCTATTCCTGAGCCTAAGCCCGGAGTAAAGGGGACACTTGGTAATTGGATGTCACTGAAGCAGCTTGATGAGGAGATCAAATATCGATTCCCAGGATGCATGAAAGGTATCACTTATAAGCACTACAGTTTATTAAACAATATTTCCAGCTACTATTAAGCCTCATTCAGACCGACACAGTCTGTTTTCAGCGTTGTCAATAAAATATACAAACAGCATTTCATTTTTAAGTTTTGGTTGGCTTTGATTCACGACTTTACTTCCCAGTTTTCCCAGGAATTTCAAGAAAATCCTCACAGGGTACGACTTAACTTAATTTTGTTGCAATTTTTAACATAGAACAATGCATTTCACAATAGATTTATTTCTAGATGGAAATGATAGTGTTTGCTTGTTTATGTTGTTTTATTTTAACTTATTGACAATATCTGATTCGCATGTTATATTTTTAAATATCTTTGGGAATATTTGGAGTGTTTCACTAACCTTAAAGTTAAGTAAGATATTCAAGTTCAAGTGACAAAATATTGGCCTTGAAATTCCAAAATATGACTTTCTTGGCCGGCAGAGATATAAGGAACAATTTTGTTTTTGTTGTCAAAGGGCAAGAGAAGCATCGAGCAAAGTTTTACGATTGTAGTGGATAATTAAAGTACTAATTTTCTTTTGTATCCAATTAGATTTTGTTTTATTGAGTGGGAATGTCTTGTAACAGTTGTTATAGTCCTTAAAAAGCGTATATGAGGAAGAGGCAGCCCCCCTCATATGAAATAATTTCTCTTTGTTCTAAGTTTTAATGTTGCTCCTTCCTTTCAGTTGAAAAAAACTTATTTTTTAATTTAATTTCTTACCGTTTTTTTTCAGAAATACCTGGAAATCCCCCTTTCTTCCCCCTGTGTAAATTTTACACTGACCTACCCCCTCTAAAAAACTCTCCTCTAGATGAAAATTTCTCCTCTTGGAAAATCTCCACCCCTGCAAAAATTGTCCCCAAAAAACTGTCCGTATGTTTCCCATTCCAAATACTTTATGAGAATAAGAGGGAAAATGCAAAGCTTACAGCCCTATTTTCAGGGACTATGGGGATAAGGTGTCTTTGGATAAAATAGGTCTGGGAGAGGGACTAGATACCTTCCAGTCTTTTTGGTCACTTAAAAAAGACACTAGAGCTTTGATTTCTGTTTGAATGAGCCCTTTCCCTACTTTCTGGACCGTTGGTTTGATACGATCATCTCTGGGAAAAAATAACAAATAAACATGCATCTGTGATCTTTCTTCTGGCAAAAAATACAAAATTCCAGGTTTTTGTACCAGATCCTCAAAATTGAATATGTCCAATGTCTGAAAAAAGGTTTGGGGTTTGAAGTTAAAACTTTAAGGTACTGCTAAGGAAAGGAAGGTGAATGGGCGAAGGCTACTTCAATTTTGTTTCGGAGGGAGTGTAAGGGGTAAAAGGAGCTATATCTTGCGGGAGAGAGTCTTTTTAGATCAAATGACCCTAAATGCATCCAAGCTGTCAAAATACTGTATCTGTGAAATTTGGAAACACCTCGGGACATCGAGTTGAAACTTTGAAAGAGAACAAGGGCTCGAGAATGTATGGTAAAATTAATCAAATGACACTGTGTGTATCTAGGTTATCAAAATACCATATTTCCAATATCTTGGGAACAGTTTTAGGTTTGGAGTAGAAAAGAAAGAGAGGGCTGTGAGAATCCAATTTTGTGATGTTAGGAGACAGCTAAAAATATCATGTATCCGAATCACCTTAATTCTTTTTTGAACTTTAAGCACCAATAGGAATTATAACTTATCCAAATCTAAGTAGTGAGATAAATTACTTGTGCAAAAAAACTTTACAGATATGCCTAATGTTAACCATGAATAAAACCATGTTAATTAAAATGAAAAAAAAAAATTGGAAAAAAATATGTTTCCATAAAAAAGATTTTCAAAGAAAAGTAGAGCCATACTAAAACCTAAGAAGAACATAAATAAAGTCCTAATTTAAACTTAAAACGAACAAACATTATACCAATCAATAAATAAGACTCAAAACGAACAGAAATTAAAACAAAAAATCACATCAAACATAAAGATAACATATACTCCTATACATATTATAGAGTAAAAATAAGGATTAATTAGTTAATTCTGAGTGGGTCTGAAATATATTGCCGTGCTAGACAAAAGAAATGTACGCTGAAGCTTAAGAAATGTCCTGAATGCAAAAGTTTTACGAATGGTTCAAAATTACTCACCAAATAAGGCATATATTGAATGCCACGTTTGATAAAACACTGCAACTAATATCTGACTTATTATGTTAACCGTCACGTTTCTATTCATTATCTTTTTAGTTTCGGGTTACGTATAAGTTTGGTATAAAACTTGAAATGTTTCAGAATCGTGTTAAGATTATTTGAAATTTTTTAATCATCCTAGTTACCAAGTTACCAAGTTCAATATGACATAACAAAAGATCTTAACTGATATGACATTTTGGAGATTGAGAGGGGGTTGAATGTTTGTTCTGGGGTTGGAAACGCCTACGATCTGTCAAGCCTACATTTATCCAACTTCACGGCTTCTTCGCTAGGTATCGTTCCGTTTCTGCAAGACTGTAACTCCATTTTCCCTAAACATCATAGAAATTCTCGTTGAGAACCGGGACTAATCCATCGAATTTTGCTTGAGTGCAAAGATCTGAACTGGAAAATTGGTTGCGAGGACTTAGCCCTTGAACAATTTATTCGATATTTTTTTCGCACACGTGCATATTACGAAGTGAAATTTAAGAATCGTGGAATCAAAAAAAATCCCGACCAAACAAAATAAAATAGCAATTAATTATTTTAGTTTTAGTTGTTTAAATATTTATTATCTCCTTTTTTGGACAAATAGGCAAAATTTAAAAAAACTAATATTTGATTATCTCCTTAATGAGCTCCTCAGTACTACAGAAAATAAAAATCAAGCCAATATCAATAAACATATGTGAAAAAATGAAGTGACTAAATTTAATTTAGCTGCGAGTCTGCATTCATGCCGACCACATAATTTCCCTTTGAGAAAAAATTGATAAAACTATGGAACTGAAATATCAATGCAAAGCGCCAAATTTCCTAATCAAATGTCATCACGTTACGGCATTGTTCAAATAAAACTTATTTTTACCTTGAAGTATAGTCATAAATTCGCTTTTATTTTACTGCTTTCTTCAAACTTACTTCAGATAGGAATTATCCTTTTTCCAAATACTATGGGAATGTCTTTCTAGGTCGAACCCTTTATATTTTACCATTTTCAATGGGACCAATAGGATCACCAATCAGTCACATCGGAGTTCAGGCATCTGACTCAGTTTACGTTGCAGCATCAATGAGAATCATGACTAGAATGGGAAAAAATGTATACAAAGTTCTAGGTGATAAGGATTTTGTCAAATGTATACACAGGTAATGTATTTTCACCATTTTTAAAGATGGACAAAGGTCCCAAATCCAGTAAACTAGGTCAATTTCTTCTGGCTTTACGCGAAGTTCAAATTCAGAATTCAAGGTCAGTGACTTTAAGTGTGAGACTAATGTTGCAATATGATCTATTAACAACATAGGGCTTGCGCAGTTTTCAAGGTTTTGTGAAAACTGTAACAACGATCTTCATTTTTCCACGCTATTTTTAATATCAGTGATAATAAAAAGTAGGTAATTTATTAAAGCAGCGTAGTATGTATCATTTTGTTACACATTAACAGCAAACTTTAGTTGGACCTTCACCCTTACCCTTGAAATAACTTGGTCCTTTTAAGAATATGATCAGATAACAGCTTATCTGTCAAAGATCCACAAAACTTTGTTCTTCTAGCCCCGCCTTATTTGCCTCTGTCTTCCCTCGTATGCCCTTTACTCTGTTCAATATAAGTCTTGCTCTGCAACTGTGATTTAAAGGTCATAGCGCTGCAACACTTCAAATAGCTTTGGAATCAGAAGTCTATAACAATAAAGTTGTATACAGACACCTATAACTGTATTCTCTAGCCCTATTTTTGAAGGTTTACAAGAAGTTTATAATTTGTAACATTGGTAAAATATGACAGTTTTTTGGCAAAGCAGAGGCTATTTCCCCACCTCAATCCAACCAGAAAAAATTTTTTCAAGCTCAAAGAGATTTGCAGGTTACCTATTGTATTTATAGAATATGCTACTACTATGTAGACCTATTGTTGTATTATATTACCTATTACTATATGTAATTTATGTTCTCTGACCTCTGTTTGCCTTTAAAATCAACGTGAACCATGTATTTTATCATATTTTCTATGCCACCCACTACTTTACTAAAACATTTCATTTGTGTATTTTTTCAGGGGCTTCTTTACCATACAGGTAAACTAGGCAACCACCAAGGCTACAGGGGCCTGAGGAATGCCTAGGTAGCCGATATGGGGATGCCCTGTTTACTGATGGTCCTGACTCTACTTTTTACTTCTAAATGTGCCCCTACCCTTTCTATTTTCCCTTCAAGCGTATGTTCTTTACTCTGTTCTATTGTTTCGGCTGTATAGGAAGTGGCCCATTATGTGTCCTGTTAAGTTTTGTCACATAAGGGAGTATGTAGAATCAAAATAATTATGGTGGTCTTTTGAAACTATATACTGTTCCAAACCATGATATTTCTGCCCCTCCCTGCTACTTAAGCAAGTTGAACGAAGTACTGAAGTTCTGGATATACCATGGGGCTGATCACTGCTGTAGAAGTAAACTTTTGAATGTGTGATTATTCCAAGCGCGGAACTCAGCAAATTCTTCAGTCTGTCAAAAAAAAAGAACGAAAAGATGTAGTAGTGGATAAGGAAGGAAACACTGGATGGAGAAGCAGAAAAAAGTTGTTAAATGTCTCTGAATACATCTTGAGAAAAAAAAAACTAAAAAAACACGAAAAAAGGACCAGGCCACTCAAAAACCTTTTTACCTTAGGGTCTGCATAATTCCTTGTGGACTCTGTTCCCCTCCTACGTATTAACTGAAGGATCCGCATGTTCTGGTGCTGTAATATAAATTCATAACATTTGATAATTTCATATTTTGTTTGTCATTTTGGTTCACATTCATACAAATTTGTAAAGCAAAAGAAAGGTAATCAAATTCTAAAATTGTTTGTTTTTTAATTTGAGAGTTTCAATTTCTCTCTCGAACCTTTCCTGAAAGTTACAGCACGATAGTTCCTTTTGTTCGTGGGATATTAAAGATTGACAGTTTTTTTTTTTTTTATTCCTTTTGATCCTGGGTGAGTGGAAGTATTCAAGCCAGATAACTCCGTTTGATCTCGTGCTCTCAAATTTTCTGAAAAGATATATAATTTAGGCCCGAAATTTTGCACCACAAAGAAACTGTGTATTTAAAGAAATATTGCTCCAAAACTTTTTTTTTACTAGCTTAAACTCTCACCGAGCAGAGCTAATTAGACGGACTTAGATTTTTTATTCTTATTAATAGCTTAAATTTCGACTAAGAAGCAAATCAGGCTTTAATAAGGCCGGGTTACTCTGGCTTACACTTAGGGAATGTTGTTACTGGACTCCATAAAATGTATCTTTTTTGTACCTAATTTTTTTTAGCGTTGGCGTGCCTCTGCCTGCACAAAAACCAATAATCAACAACTGGCCCTGTGATCCTGAAAAGACTATGGTTGCTCATAAGACCAAGACCAATGAGATATGGTCATATGGCAGTGGCTACGGAGGAAATTCTCTTCTTGGGAAAAAATGTTTCTCACTTCGTATTGGCTCTGCTATTGCCAGAAGAGAAGGATGGCTTGCTGAGCACATGCTGGTGAGTACATAAATTCAATAAATTATAAACTGCTTCAATAATTCAAAGACAAAATTATCTATCTGCAGTTTCGTTATCAAAGAAAGTTTTTTGGTAGTTCACAATTTGTATTGAAAGCCATAACACCATTAGTAGACTTAGGCTTCTATGGATATGGGAGTAAGGGATTCTTGAGCAGATTTGGCTCATTATGGAGCTGCAATAGTATATGGAGTTTTCATGAATTTATACGGGGAGAATGAATGAATGAATGAATGAACTTTATTACCCGTAAAGTATAAAAAACACAAAGTACGGAGTATTATAAATAAATAAACAAAAACAAATACGATAAACAGCGAAGAAAAACAAAGTTCAAACTAACAAAAGACAACATGGACTAATCAACCAGTATCAATATGGAAAAAAGGCTGCAGAGGGTCATAAACGTGAATAAAGTTGACAGTCTTTTTACATAAATCATCACTGGAAGACCGATTCCGAGAAGGCACATCTACTAAACCAAATCGAGCAATTATTTTTTTGTTTCGGTGCCATCTAGGAAGCTGGAGGAGGAATTTGCAATATCTGAAATAAGCCGTACGTAGAGTATGTCGATCTTTCTTACGAAACAGATGAGCCATGCCTGATAAAAACAAAAGCACAGGGGCGCAATAAGCGTTATAAATCATGCACAAACCGTTGCGGTTGTAACGGCTTTTGTTTGGGGATATTTTTCCGTAAGCGACGCGTAGGTTTTTCACGGCTTGATTCACTAGGGATGAACAGGTAGTGGAAAGTGTTGGGCCGAAACACAGACCATGCCAACAAACTAAAGAAGAACGAACTAAACTAAAGGAGAATGAAAGGTTTTCTTACAGACTGGGAAAACGTGGACATCTTTATGTCAATTTATCAGGCTGCTTAGTGTATTTACCATACATTGATTAGTCTTAAGTCAAATGATTTGCAATGTAAGATGAGTATTTAAACATTAGTTTTGATAAATTATAGCACGTAATTTTAATGTTTTTGTCTTTTTAAGATCCTAGGATGGGTGGAGGCCGACAATTTTAACAAGCTCCTGAAGTTTCATTCCCTGATAGCTTCGACCTCGTAACCCTGAAAATTTCTGGATTTCCAATAATTTTCAATGTATTTGATAAAACTATCATATATTTTATCCTTTGACCTATTTTTTACCTATTTTTTAGCCTCTTTTCCTACACAGAAAGCCCTTTCCCTTCACTTTTGGCTGTTAAACTCGTAAAATTTTTATCGATATGTTTGTGATACCTCTTATGTTTGCTTATAAGTATCTATTTCGGGGTTTGTAAATTAGGATTCCTCCCAACCCTTTGATAAAATAGAGGAGCCATAAAACCTACACGGGAAAGAGAAAACTAGGTGAACGATGAAAAATCGATATGAAATGCATCGAAAACTTAGCTTCCCACTGCCAAAAGCGTGTAAGTCATATATATGATGAAAGCGTGGCCGTCCTATGTCTGCTGACACTCATAGCGATGGTGCGCTATTGAATTACAACTCACTTACCTACACTCCCTTTAGCGTTTGGCATCCAACTTAAATAATTAGCTCAAAACGACAACATCTACGTTAACTTTTTTTCAATACGGATAAATGTTATAAAAATAACAGAAAAGCTAGTTCAATGGAAAATAAAAAGAAGATTTTTGTGTGTGTGTGTGTGAGGGGATAATCCGAAATCTGGCATGTTAAATTTTAAAGTACTAAATAGAACCTTTATGGCACCAAACAGCTTATTTTGTTTTAGTTTTTACTGTCATTTCCACTTGATTTGGGAAAATTGGCATCAACTTTGCCCTTCCCTGAGGATTTTGACGAAATTAAATTTCAATAGTCCGTGAAATCCCTGTAAATTGCTCCCTTTTTTCCGACTTACAATTTTCTGAAATGGTAAGCTATTCCGTGTAGTTCCTTTGTTTCCATATTAATATCCTAGTTCACAAGCAGTCACTTTACGAAGGATCACTTAATGGAGCTGTCAACTCCTGTCTTATAGTAAAAAAAAGTTTCTGGAATATTTCGCGTACTTACATTGAAGAAAATCTCATATCATAAGCTTTATATCTGCGTAAAATCGAATTTCGAAAAAAGGCGTCTTTTTTCAAATGAAGGCAAATAGAAACGTTTAACCTGAAAAGGTGCAAGAAAAGGCTACAGGAATTATCCTGTATAGGAGCTGGGAATACTCCTCTCTTACCCTACTGCTCATTACGTCAAAGTGTGATCAATGATTTGCTGAAAGTCTTTTAAGCTATTTCATGAGCTTTATGCACTGAGGTTTATGTTATGTACTTTATGTACTTTCAAATATGAAGATTTTATTGTTTAAGATAAATTAAAATAGACAAAACTTCTCTTTCAAGAAGAACAGCGGTAAAAAAAAAAAGTTGAACTTTCATCATATTATTGTTTTGTTAACAACAAGAACATTCATTCTAAACTCCAGCGACGCTATTTACTTTCTTTTGGATATTGTTTTGTATTTTAATTGCTGTTTATTTAGTATTATATTCAGGGTTGTTCCAATTATAAGAAGGTTCGTAGCCCCCTTCAGCCATCTGCCCTTTATGATAAAGATCAAACTTAGCGTAACAAAACTAGAAGAATAACGATTAGGTGTATTTGCTTTCTGCCATAAATTAAGATCATCTTAGCAAGATTCCATCCTCACCATCATTCCATTCCCTCCCTCCCCTGCTCCTTAAGTTTAAGTTGATTTATTATCTTCTTTTGTAATTTTATAATAACTATGTTGTCTATTTGAATATACTGTCTCCAAAATAATTGGGAAGCTGAATATTTTCAGCAACACATACTGTTGTTTAATTTCCTTGCTTGTTTGTGATTTATTTATATTTTTGTGTGTATATGGCCCATCGGCTTTTGAAATACACTTATCTATCTATATGTTGAACGCTTAGTCTCCAAAAGGAGGAAGATTATGGGTTAATTTGCATTGCCATATGTATCTAAAAGGTCTTTTACAAAAAATTTGATTTATACATAAAAATATATTTTTGGGTTTCAGCCCCCCCCCCCGTAAATAAAAAGGCCAACTGTACTTCTTCTAATTGACGAAGCTCAACTTGCAATGTTTTGGAACTGTCTGTATTACTATATGCGTGATTTTTAATAACAGTTTATTTCGAATAGTATGTATATGCGTGAGTGTAAGACGAACTCACAACCATGCGCCAGTATGGCCTCTCAAACAAGAAGGCTAAAGAGCCTTTTGATGCTACTAAACCGATTGGTTATCCTGTAGTCTTCTACCTAAAGTTTAAATTATTGGATTGTGGCATAAACTGGAGTAAATCGGCACTTTTCTGTGGCACTTTACTTTTATTACTTAAAAGGACTGCTAAAAATTTCAGAAATTTCAGAATTTTGAAATTTTATATTTTGTAGATAGAAGCTCAATATTTCATCTTAGACTTTTCAGGCTTGTTGAATTGGACAGTGCAGTTTTCACTGTTAAGTTTTAGGATTTTACACCGTTTCAGATTTTGGCATTGGTTTCATATTGATTGCACATTTTTATATATTTTCCAGATTGTGGGAATTACAAACCCCCAAGGTGTCAAGAAATATATTGTTGGTGCTTTCCCAAGTCAATGTGGGAAGACAAATTTAGCTATGCTGACCTCGCCTATTCCTGGATATAAGATTGAGTGTGTTGGCGATGATATAGCTTGGATGAGGTTCGATGAAAACGGGGTATTACGAGCTATAAATCCAGAATTTGGTTTTTTTGGTGTTTGTCCAGGTTAGATTAATATATCTACCTAACAATGTATAAGTGTACTTTGTGCTGAATGATAATTTAGCCTATTGGCAAATAATCAGTAACTACTGGTGGAGATATTATGTGCAGAATGAATAATTACAGATAATCCATCCATGCTGTATTATAGCCTATATAATGTTAAGGTGATAATGTGTAGTTATTGTTATAATTTTTCACAGGTGATTTTATATTCTTCCACCAAAAAGTAGCTTATCTTTGTTAAGTTGCAAATTGCTTAAAGCTGTGATAGCAAAGTATTTTGGCTCGTGCCAGAAATACCATTAATGTCAGTGCTTATGTCCGTGATGCCATTTTATAACAATAATGGCAAACAGGTGTCGTTATTATAATACATGGGACCTGGTTTGTTTTATAACGTTTACCCGACTTCATATCTGAGGAGGGATGATATTTGTTGAAAGGGCCACAGCTTTGCAAAATAGATGAAAAAACGAAGGATGTGGAAAATATTGAAAATAATGGGGAAAATCACCAAAATTTCGAGACTTGAAGGGTAGGCACTGGTTTCAAGCCCTTGCTATTATGATTACCTGAAACAGATCAATGGACTGTAAAAATAGTATCCCCTAAGGCTATCTATTGATTCGAATCTACCACCTCTTTCTAAAAATATCACAAATTAAACGTTTCACCTTTATTAAAAATAAAAAAAGAATAATTATAATGTAAATTCTAAAATGAGGTTCTAGCATAATTGCGTCAATCAAACTATAAAGCTTTTTATGCATGCATGCAGAGAGTTTTCAGAAAAAGAATTTTGAAGTAAATATTTCAAAACAATCCGCTGAAATAGAAAATTTCGTTCTTACATATTGATTGATCTCAGTTATTTTGCTCAGTTTCTTTACAAAACTCAGCCAACACACAAGGTCTGAGTGTGTTTGCTATATAATAAATATTGGGAATAATACAGCGTTTTCACTGTTTGAAGCTCAGTTGAGCACATGATGATTCATGGAAATCAAATATGATTTCCAGTCTTTTGCCAAGGGGCAAAAAATTCTGAATTTAGGCGGTTATTTGGTTTTTTCTCGATTTTTTTTTAATGCTTGTATCTAAAAAAAAAATTCAAAATATGGAGGGGGGATCTATTATTTTATCTGGAAAGATAGTAGCATGGTAGATCAGGGGGCTAATGCCAGCGTGTTGGGTGCTAGGATGATTTTCAGTTTTTTTGCGAAGATGCAAAAAAAATTCAAAATCTAGGAAAGGATTTTGTTTTGTTTTCCGATTTGTTTTAATTAATATACCAAAAAAAGTATTTTTCAGATTCTAGGGAGGAACATTTTTTCAGATTCTAGAAACATATTGGCATGGCAGATCAGTGCTATTGTCAACATGTACGCACCCAATAATTAGGGAACCTCTAGTTATTAATTTGATTAACGACGAGCAAATACCCAAGAACTTTATCCGGAGATAGTCAGAGGAAACAAAGCAATAAATGCAGAGTACACAAGAAAAACTGTAACATACTAAACAAAACTAGTACTACCGCTACTATCAACAACTCGTCGAAGCACCGGGGTGCTTCATGTCAAAACAGTTGCGCACGTTCCCCCTCCATACCAATCTTTTAATAATTACACCCTACTCCTTGCCATGAATTGTCAGTATTATTTAAATTACTTCTTGTGGCATTTGCCTTCTATATGCTGGACAATCTTTGACCAGCTATCTTCTTTTTCAAAAATTTAACCTACCGTCGTTTTATTAGGGCCTTAGAAGGCGAGATCGAACGATATTTTTGCACAGATGAATATTTGATATTCGGTACCTAGAAATATCTGTGGACACTTTTTTTAGAAGACATCTATTATATCTTACTAGATTTTTAGGCAAACGTATTCATGAAACAGTATCATTTCACTAGAAAGATGGACAACGCCTGGTTCTGCTGCAAATACAAGTAAAAAAAACTGGTTGTACTTTAAGAGTCTTTTGAAAGGATGCCTAACGACATCTATTTGCGTTCAGGTTTAAACGTGCAAGCGTTCAGTAGAATAGAATTGGGATTTGATAGGGGTAAGCTTTACAGTCATTGCAAGAACCTTCAAGGTTAAGCGTTAACTATCTGTTTTATGCACTACATATCCTGTATCATAGGGCACCAGTGTTCGCTGCTAGATTTCAAGTGACACTTCCTACAAAGAGGGACATTTGTATAAAATTAGTTTTTATTGTTTTGTCCTTTCCATTTTTATTCTAAGTGTATCTTTGGGTATTTTCAGGAACAAATCACCATACAAACCCTGTGGCTATGGATATGATATTCAAAAATACGATTTTTACAAATGTAGCAAAAACCAGTGACGGTGGTGTTTTCTGGGAGGGTCTTGAAAATGATTTGAAAGCACACGTTTCCATCACCGCATGGACGGGAGAAAAAAACTGGACGAGGGATTCAGGTTAGTTCTATCTCCTTCTTTTCTTACTTTTCTCCGTCGTATTGTTTGCCACAAAATATAAATGAAAAAAAAACTATAATGAAATTCAAGTTAAACTTGCTGAAGCCCCATTTGCATAAACATTTCACTAATAATAAAATTCAGCTTATATTATTTTTTAGAGTCAATGGAACGTAAACCTGTTTATAGTGGCTGATTAGCTTGTAGTACAAGTTCTGGTATTGTAGTATTTAGTATTGTATTGTATCGAATTAACAAGGCTTCTTAGCTACTGAGGTCCTTTTGCCAGCCCTGCAATGTGCTGCTACAGCTGAGTTCACACTCCGGGTGCTATATTACCAAACTGAGGTCAAACTCACTGAGCCACCACCGGATATTTGGACTTTACCTCACACTGGCTGGTCAGAAGATTCTTTGGTAGATTCTGATTGGCAAAAATCTTCTTAATCATAAGATAAGGTTATGGCGTTGGTTCATTTAAAATTAGAATTAACACTGAAATCTGCTTACTGTCATTTACTTATATTAGATTTCTGGACATGCTGAATCTCAATACAAAAAATATCTTACTGTAGATGGAACACTTATTGAATAAAAGTGTGGTCTTCAAGTGACTAACTCCCTACAAATGATCATGAACATCCTAGTTGGCAGTGTGTCCCCAATTTTCAAACCAGCAAATTTATTGTATTGAAAGCACTATAGAAGTCATTATTTTACACTAAACAACGTCTTGTTGGAATAATGTATCCTAGTCTAATGTATTTTAACCTTATTTCATGACTGTGCCCCAAAATTGTAAACACATTTTTAACAAATAATTATTTGTTAAATACAGTATATCAGTGAACTTATAAATTGTAAGTACACTGGTGCCTAAGTGAACAGTTTGTGGTAACGGAATGTAAGGAGAGATCCGGCTCAGTAGTAACCGAAACTCTTAAAAAACGGAATTTGATACCAGTAGACACATCAAAAGAATCAGATTTTTATGCTGATTTAGTCTTGTCCATCAAAAGTTACGAGCCTAAGTAAATTTGTCTTATTTTTGAAAAAAGGGAAAAACACCCTTTAAAAGTAATAGAATCTTAATGAAAATCACACCATTAGATTCAGCGTATGAAACTTATTGTAGAGGTATCAAACCCTTAATGCGAAAATCTGGAATTTTTTTTTTGCTAGAAGAAAGATCACGGACGCGTGTTCATTTGTTTGTTATTTCCCAGGAGTGATCGCATCGAAGCAATGGTCCTAGAATATCGCAAGAGTGCTCATTCGAACGGAAATTAAAAGTTGTATTGTCCTTTTTAAGTGACGAAAAGATGGAGGGCAACTAGGCCCCCACCCACGCTCAATTTTTTTCATGGGGGAAGAGACACTGCTATGAAGGGGGCGTCGGATTTGTCAGCATTATTTAAAAAAACGATTAGAAATTAAATTTTAAAAAAAATCTCTTTTTAACTGAAAGTAAGGAGCCACATTAAAACTTAAAACGAACAGAAATTACTACGTGTATCATAAATTTTTTTAATTAGTTTCTATATAAAAGTATTAATTCAAATGTCTTTTGTTTTGTCTTTTTAATGGGATACTTGTTTTTTTTTGTTTTTTTTTTACCATCAGAGATTTGATCTCCTATCACACCTAGTGGCCTGCCAAAACCTAAAAGGAATGGGTGCTAAAAGCCAAACGCTAGCCATTGTGCTCAATTTTTTTCTGTCTGAAAGGCAGCAAAAAGTATTTGCTTGACAAGAAGAGGACTGTGACTCAGAGTGGAGTAAAATAACCTGTGGTGCCCCGCAAGGGACGAAACTGACAGGAATAACGTTTCTTGCCGTCATCAACTACTTGATGGTAGAACATACTGACAAATACAAATTTGTCGACGATTTGTCGCTCTTACTCCCCTATCTTCTTCATGGCAATGTCCCCACCAAACAATTCCCTGAAATCACTTTCAATCTACTAAGTTCACAGTGCTCTGATATGAAAATGACTATTAACTCTGTTAAGTCAAAAATACTTAGACTGAACCCGCTAAAGAGAGACTTCGTCCCCCTGAAGTTCCTTTCCCTGTTGTGAGTGAGGTGAAAATACTAGGTGTCATTTTCTCACATGATTGCACCTTTACTACCCATATTAATAATGTGACCCGTAAAGCAAACGCATCTCTGCAAACTCTTTCAAAAATGCGTCACTTCGGGTGCAACGCCCACAGTCTTCTGCGGGCATACCTGTGCTACGTACGCCCCATACTTGAATACGCCTGTCCCGTCTGGGGCTCGTCAGTATTGGCCACCCATCTAATGCAGGAACTGGAGTCAGTTCAAAAACGGGCAACCAGGATCATCCTGAGTAACAGAGACATTTCCTACCACGATGCCCTAGCAACCCTTGAACTCCAAAGTTTGGAACTCCGTTTGGGCGAGCTTATCCTGAGCTTTGGCAAAATGCTGCTGTCTAACCCTGCTCACCGTGATATTTTACCACCAGAAGCCTTGACAGTCAGCCGTACGAGACAGAAGCTAAGACTTGTGCCTGTGCGTGCTCGGACAAACCGCTACCAGAACTATTTTGTCCCTTTTTTTTATGTCAATATATAACAGTGCATAATAACATGTTTTGTATTTCAACATCAAATTAGCCATTTGACCTACGATTGTTGTTTAAATAAACCTTTGTTTCTCTCTTTCTCTCTCTTTCTCTTTGATGCAAGGATTGATGCTGCTTACGACTAATATAAAACTATGTTAAGGTCGTAGTTGTTTTCGTGCACCAGTAAGAAAAAGCAAAAGAAAAAAACAAATTTTGATGGCTTAAAAATGATAACGTTTTTGATATTACTTTTCTTTTGCGCAAAGGATCTAAAAACTAGTTGTTCCTAGGATTATATAAACATACCAAGAAATTTTTTTCAGGAAATATTAACTGATCAACGATCCATACTTTGATCTTGGGATAAGTTAACGCTTGAGGTTTAAGTCTTCATAAAATTAAAAATTGTTGGGAGTATTGCAAGATGATCGGCAAAAATTCTGTTATTCTCTATAGAAGGTCAAATAACCTGCTCGAAATGCATCCACGAGACAGCCACAACACTTCAGAATACAAGAAGAGGCTGTGTGCTCTGAAGTTATGTCCTATAAAACGATTTAAAGTTTTTTAGCACGTGACAAAAAGTCATATTATTTTCAAAGGCTCAAATAAGTCGGATACTTGAATGGATGAATAAATTTGTTTGTTTTTGAATTTCTAGTCTTACTATAACCGTGATTTATTGCATGATCAACAGATCAATATTCAAGAATTTAACCAAAACATTTTTCTAAGTAGGCAAAGCCAGAGACAGAACAACAAGGTAAAAAGGGTTTTTTACGGTTTGGTTTAAATGCCAAAAGAGCAACTTATTATTGGTTTTTGAATTTATTATTATAATCAAACAGAAGAAAGTATACAACCACAATAAAAAAAACAGACACACATAAAAGACAACGCAGAAATGGTGTTGGCCTAATCCTTATGGACTTGTTATTAAGAAAATAAGGCTATGAGTAGATGATTATTTTTAGAAGATCTAAGACCATAATAATACCTTTCACCGATAAAATACCGTTTAAATTAAAACAGTTTTAAAGAATTTTAAAATCATTGAAATTTTTAATGTCATCTTCTATTACCAAAGTAATATTTTTTCCTATCCCTTCTCTATGAACTTTTTTTTCTTGAGCTTTGTCTTTCCAATTGAATAACTTAAAAATATCCATAGAAACACGGAGAGAGAGACATAACCTCCTTTATTCGTTCATAAGTTGTATTTAAAATGTTTCATTATTAGACAACTTAGCCGATAATTGAACAAAGACAAAAGAGAAACTTTACCCAATTTAATTTCAGAGAAGAAAAATAGATCGAATCTATTTCGCCTCCATAAGCAACAAGTCGTTCTCGCAGCAAAAAAAAGAATGGTATTTAAAAATAATGACTGAAAATCCAAACAGTGCGAGCAAAAAAAGAATTCAAGGAGATAAAAACCAAAAAACAACAAATGACTAAAATAATTTCAAAAACTCAAGCTGAATAAAGATTAAATTCTAACCTAAATTTGAATTACTCCTTTCAGATAAGTAATGTAACAGACTTATGTAAAGTAAGACATAAAAACATCCTTTTAGGTAAACCTGCTGCCCATCCAAACGCAAGATTTTGTACTCCTCTCGTCAATTGTCCAATCCTGGATCCCCATTGGAACAGTCCTGAAGGGGTGCCTATTTCTGCTATTCTTTTTGGTGGAAGACGTCCAGAAGGTATACCTTTAATTTATGAGACACGATCGTGGAAGCATGGAGTCTATGCCGGTGCTTCTGTTTCATCTGAAGCTACTTCTGCTGCAGAATACAAGGTGCACCGTTTTTCTATTCTTGTTTGTTGCCTCGCGTTGAGTATCGAATGACTTACTATAAAAAGTGAATGTTACCTCTAAAGAAAGCTCAGATTCGTCTAAAAAAAAAACCAATGGCATTTAGCTTTAGTCAGTAAAATCAAAATCAACTATACAAATACCCAAATAAAGATGTTACTTGCATTTTTAATCTCCTTCTTCCTTTTACTTTCATTAGGCCTGACATTAGGTATAAGAAGGGCGCTCTAGACTTATAACTACACATTCTTAAAATCTAGCCATTGTTCTGCATTCTGACAAAACAACCCTAACTATATATCTGAAGGAATAACCTATTCTGATGGAATAACCCTAACTATTCCATAATATTCAATATTAATAAAAAAAAAGCATAAAATGAATCTAATTCAAGAATTTTTATTGGATCAGAATAAAAGTTGACCTTGAGTTGAGATTATAATTTTCTATATATCAAAATTAAGCTTCTTTTTAAATATTTTAGTACTACAGACTATTGCTATACATGTAGCACTAGTAATGTAGTAGTGTAGCACTAGCAAAAAAGATAAACACACCAGTTTACATATTTCTTAGCAGACAATTGCAATGGTAATTGGTTTCTCTCAGATTTTTTGTATGAATATCCGTTGGTAATTTAATTGAAATTATGCTACTTTAGAATAATACAAATTTGTTTCAGTTTGGTTTCACTTATTGCAACTGGTTGGATAGAAAAATAAAGTAGAAAAATTTGGTTATTAGTAGTTTATCGTGGGTAAAACTTTATATATATATATCTATCTATATATATAAAAATAAGTTGTCTGTCTGTCTGTGGATCTGTGGATCTGTGGATCAGGTGACGTCATGTTTCGGCTAACGTCATGAAATTAGTTGCCGTCATTTTTGCTTTGAAGGTGACGTCATTCAAGTTATATAAGACATATGTTCGCGTAGAAATCTATTAATGTTTAAGTTTACAATGACTGATGAAGATGCTCAAAGAGTCTATGCCAAAAAACTTGCTGCTGATAGAGAAAGTCAGAAAAGAAAGCGTGCCGAGGAACTACCAGAGCAACGCGAAAGCAGACTTGCTGCTAAAAGAGAAAGTGAAAAAAGAAGGCGTGCCGAGGAATCAAAAGACCAGCAGGGAAACAGGCTTGAGGCTGATAGAGAAAGAAAGAACAGAAAGCATGCCGAGGAACTACCAGAGCAACGCAGAAGCAGACTTGCTGCTAAAAGAGAAAGTGAAAAAAGAAGGCGTGCCGAGGAATCAAAAGACCAGCAGGGAAACAGGCTTGAGGCTGATAGAGAAAGAAAGAACAGAAAGCATGCCGAGGAACTACCAGAGCAACGCAGAAGCAGACTTGCTGCTAAAAGAGAATGTGAAAAAAGAAGGCGTGCCGAGGAATTACAAGAACAGCAAGAAATCAGGCTTGCTGCTGATAGAGAAAGTAAGAAAAGAAAGCGTGCCGAGGAATCACAAGAACAGCAAGAAATCAGGCTTGCTGCTGATAGAGAAAGTCAGAAAAGAAAGCGTGCCGAGGAATCACAAGAACAGCAAGAAATCAGGCTTGCTGCTGATAGAGAAAGTAAGAAAAGAAAGTGTGCCGAGGAATCAGAGCAACCTGAAAGTTATCGCCTGGCATTCAGGTACAACCCAGTCGACGATTATAGCTTGAGTAGATGTGTTCAAATCGGGACAATGTCTAAAATTTGTCCCTATTGCAAGGCCTTGAAATTCAATGGTGAAACAATGGGAATGTGTTGCGCCTCAGGAAAAGTTAAACTTCCTCTATTGGCTGCACCACCAGAGCCATTGAAGACTTTCCTTACTGGAACTACGTCAGAATCTAAGCGTTTTTTGTCAAAAATCAGACAATACAACTCATGTTTCCAAATGACGTCGTTTGGAGCCCAAATCGAAAATCCAGATCAATTTATGTCTACTTTCAAAGTAAAAGGGCAAATTTATCATAAAGCAGGGTCCCTTCTACCATTCTCAGGCGAGAATCATAAATTTTTACAATTGTACTTCATCAGAAATAGAAATTCTGAATTGAATGCACGTTGCGAAATTTCTCCCAACGTTGAAAGGACAATCGTTTCCCAATTGCAACATCTTTTCCACGAAAATAATAATTTAGTGCGTCTGTTCAAAACAGCCATCGATTTGATGCCTACTGATACTCATAAAATTGTTATTTCCGCTGACAAAACGCCTGCTGGCCAACATGTGCGTAGATACAATGCTCCGACTATCGACGAAGTGGCAATCGTTATGGTCGGTGATCAGTTTTTACCTCGAGATATTATTCTACATAAGCGAAACGCTCAGTTGTTAAGAATTGCTGAAACTCATCGATGCTACGATGCCCTACAATATCCTATCATTTTTTGGGATGGAGCCGACGGCTATCACTTTAATATTAAATTGATGAATCCAGCCACTAACAAAGAAATGAATAAGAAATGCAGTGCAATGCATTATTATTCCTATAGACTAATGATTCGGCAGGATGAAGAAAATTATATTTTAAAATGCCGTGAATTGTTTCACCAATTTGTCGTGGATATGTATGCTAAAATTGAATCAGAACGTTTGCTATATATCCGCCTGAATCAGACCAAGCTCCGCTCTGAACAATACATTCATTTGCGAGATGCAGTTATAAATGACGGTAATACCACAAACGTTGGAAGATTAACAATTTTACCTTCGTCATATGCTGGCAGTCCCCGTCATATGCATGAATATGCTCAAGATGCTATTGCGTATGTTCGTCTCTATGGTCGTCCAGATTTATTTATTACATTTACATGTAATCAATCTTGGGACGAGATACTGCAGCTTTTACTTCAAGGACAATCGGCGGTTCATAGGCATGACATTACGGCACGTGTCTTCCGGCAAAAGTTGAAATCACTGATAAACTACCTTGTAAAACATGAAGTGTTTGGGTCAGTGCGATGCTGGATGTACTCAGTGGAATGGCAAAAACGAGGTTTGCCACACGCACATATACTAATCTGGCTACATAAAAAAATTACTTCAAACGAAATTGATGATGTGATTTCCGCTGAAATACCTGATAAAAATGTCGATAAGGGGTTACATGATATTATTGTAAAAAATATGATACATGGACCTTGCGGTGCACTGAGCGAAAATTCACCATGCATGGCCAAAGGAAGGTGCACAAAGCAATATCCTCGACTTTTAGTACCCAAAACAATTACTGGCAATGATGGTTACCCACAATATAGAAGAAGATCTACTGAAGATGGCGGTAAAACAGCAATAATAAAGAAGCGTAACGGTACCACCATCGAAGTAGATAACCAGTGGGTTGTTCCATATTCCCCATTATTATCAAAAACATTTAATGCACACATAAACGTTGAATACTGTAACTCCGTAAAGGCAATCAAATACATATGTAAATACGTCAACAAAGGCAGTGACATGGCAGTTTTTGGCTTGCAGTCCGAAATCAAAGATTTCGATGAAATCGTAGAATATCAGGCTGGAAGATACATAAGCAGTAATGAAGCTGTTTGGCGAATTCTTTCATTTCCGATACATGAACGTAGTCCAGGTGTTGTTCACTTAGCGGTACATTTACAGAATGGTCAACGTGTTTATTTCACGGAAACCAACGTGCAACAAAGAGTCCTGAATCCACCGGATACAACATTAACAGCTTTTTTTTCGCTTTGCAAAAATGATTCTTTTGCAAAAAAACTGCTGTATACTGAAGTGCCTTCGTATTACACGTGGAATACTAAAAATAAAGTATTTGAACGTCGAAAACAGGGTAAGTCAGTCGACGGCCAACCTACCATCTTCAAAGATATCACGATAGGAAGACTCTACACCGTTCACCCCAATCAACATGAATGCTTCTTTCTACGCCTGCTTTTGGTGAATGTACCCGGTCCGACATCCTTTGAGTATTTGAGGACTGTAAATGGTACTATACATGACACTTACCGTAGTGCATGCCAAGCTCTGAATTTATTGGAGAATGACCAACACTGGGATAACTGCATCAATGACGCGTGCGAAACGTCAACCCCAAGTCAAATTTGTGCATTGTTTGGCATCATTTTAACAACTTGCTCTCCATCAGCTCCTACAGAGTTATGGGAAAAATATAAGTAAAAAATGTCCGAAGATATACTTCATCGAAAACAGTTAGAGACGTCAGACATGACTTTTGATTTTACATCAGAAATTTATAACTACACTTTAGTTGTTATAGAAGATTTGTGCATAAGTATGGCAAACAAACCTCTTCAGGATTTGGGAATGCCTTCACCTAACCGTATCGCTGCTGTTTCGACATGTGTAGAATTGGATCGTGAACAAAGTTACAGTACGAGTGATCTATTGTCGTATGTACAAAATAACATTTCCAAGTTAACGTCGGAACAAAAAGACATTTATGATACGATAATGCATTGTGTCGATAACAACGTTGGAGAAATTTTCTTTTTGGATGCGCCAGGAGGTACTGGTAAAACGTTTGTGATAAAACTGATTCTGGCATCAATTCGATCTAAAAATGATATAGCGTTGGCAATTGCGTCGTCCGGAATAGCCGCAACATTGCTGCCTGGTGGAAGAACTGCTCATTCCGCTTTGAAATTGCCTCTGAACTTGCATTCTACAGAAACTCCCACGTGCAATATTTCCAAATCATCTGGGATGGGTAAAGTATTGCAGCAATGCAAACTTATTATTTGGGATGAGTGCACAATGGCACACAAAAAATCGCTCGAGGCTCTGGATCAATGCTTGAAAGATTTGCGAGGGAAGTCGAAACCCTTTGGCAGCACCTTAATATTGCTTGCGGGAGATTTCAGGCAAACATTACCTATAATACCTAGATCAACTCCTGCAGACGAAATGAATGCTTGCCTGAAAAATTCTAATTTATGGGCACACGTAAAAACATTAAAATTAACTACAAATATGCGTGTCCGATTGCAAAACGATGACTCTGGTCAAACATTTTCAGATCAATTGCTGGCAATGGGAAACGGAAAGCTCCCAGTAGACTCAATTTCAGGACGTATACAACTACCTGCTGATTTCTGTAATTTAGTGACGTCCAAAAATGAATTGATTGAAAAAGTATTTCCGAATATTCTAAAAAATTATAAAAATAATAAATGGCTAAGTGAAAGAGCGATTCTCGCACCCAAAAATATAGACGTCCACGAAATCAACAATATTGTTTTGACCAAGATTCAAGACCAGGCAGTCCTTTACAAGTCAGTCGACACAGTTTTGGAACCAAATGAAGCGGTTAATTATCCATCTGAATTTTTAAATTCCATAGATCCTTCAGGGTGTCCACCACACCTGCTACAACTAAAAATAGGCGTACCAATAATACTTTTAAGAAATATCAACCCACCAAAGCTTTGCAATGGCACGCGACTTGCCGTAAAAAAAAAAACAATGGAAAACCTAATAGATGCCACAATCTTGACAGGGCCTTATGAGGGTGAGGCTGTTCTTATTCCTCGCATTCCCATGATTCCAACGGATCTGCTTTTTCAATTTAAAAGATTGCAATTCCCAATTCGATTAGCATTTGCAACCACCATCAACAAAGCTCAAGGGCAATCACTAGAAAAATGCGGTATAGATCTTAATACAGATTGCTTTACCAATGTACAATTGTATGTTGCATCTTTGAGGGTCGGTAAACCTGACAATCTATTTATACGCACAGACAATGGGACAGCGAAGACTGTTGTATATTCACAAGTTTTACGTAGTTAATTTGTATTGTATCTATCTATCTATATAAAAACGAGTTGTGTGTATGCATGTTTGTTTGTTTGTAAAAAGAGCGTTTGCATATGACGTCATTATTAGTACATACGGCTTTGTATATGGACAGACAATGGGAAAGCCAAGAATATTGTATATTCGCAATTTTTACGTAGTTTGAAACACATATATAAATCTATCTATATTCACAGGTGGGACACAGGGACACAACTACAATGGCGCGTAACTAATATGGCGCGTAACTAATATGGCGCGTAACGACTTACGCACGCGGGGGGGCTTGGGGGGCGCGAAGCGCCCCACCAACTAGGTGTTGGGGTGGCGCGAAGCGCCACCCCAACAGCTAGTATATATATATATATATATATATATATATATATATATATATATATATATATATATATATATATATATATATATATATATATATATATATATATATATATATATATATATATATATATAATGAAAAGAGAAATCACCAGTGCAACAGGACAAATACATAAAAAAAAAGACAGAAGGAGAAAAGGAAGACTGTTTTCCTACATTAGTGATCTCAATTTTTTTTGACATTTTCTGAAAATTTCACGATCAAAAATTAGTTCTCACGATCCACTGATAAATATCGATTCACTGATTATTGCTGATGCTAAGCAAATTTTGGCTAATAAAGTCCAGAAAACTTCATTTGAATTGTCGGAGATTTGGGAATCTCTTCAAGCAAGCAAGGAGACACCAGTTTCAAATTCCAGTAAGATGAAAATTTAAAATGATGTGCCGAGTTTCCTCGGCCTATCGCCAAAGAATTTTCTTATATTGATAAATCCAAAAATGTAGAAATCCAGAAAAAAAAGAATTATTTTCCCATGGGTCCGAGAGTGCTGCCATCCATTTATGTTATGATTTTAGTTGTGTTAAAATTTAATTTTCTTCATCTCCCTAAAACTGTTTTCCAAACTAAACACATTCCTACTTAGGTTAAGAGCGTCATCCACATAAAACAGACACTAGCACCATTCAATCTACAGCAAAGCAATATATCCCCTTGGGCTCCTAGGGTCGCATTATTATAAATAGTAGGAGAGTTAATGACCCTTTGTTTAATTCCAAGATTGGTGTCTATACATACAATAAAGAGGTCGAACTACATCAACAGATACCCCCCCCCTACCTTTTTTAATAAATCAAGCATAACCTGAGAATGAATTAGAAATCCGAAAGCATTACTAATATCATATGCACCAATAACATGACCTTCCAGCATCCTTTAATATTGCACATAAACTCCTTAAAGGGTGGTAGCAAATGAGACGCGGTTGTAAATGAGAAAATAAATAAAAAGTTTTTTCAACGGGAAGTAAGGAGCAGCATTAAAACTTAAAACAAACAGATATTATTACATATATAAGGGCGTTTGTCTCCTCCTCAATACCTTGCTCTTTACGCTGAAGTATTTTTAGTAATTTCAACTATTTATTCTACGGCCTTTGTGATTCAGGGGTCATTCTTATAGAATTGGACCAAATTCAAGCTTTTTTGTAAAGAGCGAGGTATTGACGAGGGAAAAAACACCCCCATATACGTAATAATAAATTCTACAAATATAGAAGTTCGTTACGTAAGTTAATTCGTAAGTTACGTATATTTATTACTAATAAAAACGCTCATAAAAAATTTTAAGTTTTAGTTGCATTATTAAGTAAACAAAAATTGGAGGGCAACTAGGCCTCCTCCCCACCTCTTTTGTTTTATCAAAATTGTCCGATCAAAACTATGAGAAAACCATTCAGCCAAAAAAAAAATACAAATTTTGTTTTAATTATTCATGTGTGGTGAGCCAAAATCAAAACGCATTAATTCAAAAACGTTCAGAAATTAAAGGAAAAGAAAATTTTCAACTGAAAGTAAGAAACGACATTAAAACTTAAAACGAACAGAAATGATTTCGTATGTGAAAGGGGCTGTCCCCTCCTAAACGTCCCGCTCTTTACGCTAAAGTGTTATATTGTTTTAAAAAATAGAACTGTGACAAAGAGTCAAAAGAGTTGAACTGTGACAAAGAGTCAAAACAGCCCCTTTCATTGACAGAATAATTTCTGTTCGTTTTAAGTTTTAATGTCGTTCCTTACTTTCAGTTGAAAAAAAACTTTTTTATTTTATTTTATCATGATCACTCCGATGTTTGGAATATTTTCCCCTTTTCTTTATGAACTTTGGCACGTTCTCTCGGGCTAATAGCTTTTTATTGGTGATTTAGACTCAATCAATTTGGCACATTTGGAATCACCATGGAAAATTTACGATCTTGATACTGTTGTTTCAAAATTCGGTTTTTAAAGTTTTGGTTACTACTATCTCGAGGGTTCTTTACATATAGTTTCTTAAAATGAAACTGTCTGATTTCGGCATCTCCAATATGATTTCAAAATAGAAAATACAAGATAGGAAACTCTTAGCTCTCTTCATTAGAGCTAAGAGTTTCCGTCTTATCCGATTTTTTCGCTAAAAATTTTTGTTGTATTTTTTTCTCTTTCTTGTTTTTACTCCACCCATTGTCCAACTAACGGCTCAGTTTGTTCACACTAACTAAGCTTTGGGGCTTCTTATTACTTTGTCAAGCTTTCAAATAGATTGAGTAGGATATTCTCTTGTTTTTGTTGTTATATTATTTCCTTGTTTATTATGCTCAATATTTACGCCTGTTAAATATAGCCAAGACTTTTCTTGTTTATTTTAACAGCATTGCCTTAGTTGTTTCTTTATTGTTTCATGATTAACAGTAATGTAGGAGTACAACCCCATTTGACTGCATCATTTGGTGGTAAAAATTTCTACTTATCACATATTTGGTGTGGTAAGGATATCTGTTATTTTTCAGATACTTTTCTATTATTAAAATCGTAAAACCCATCTTTTAATGTTTATCTTTACTATAAATTTTGGTCTTGGTATTCACCTTTTAAATTACAAAATAAAACAATATTTTTATCGCTTTAGAAACTTGTTCGACTTCTGACTTGGTAATGTCTATGCAAACAGTTCATAAGAATCTACTAGATATTCAGGAAGTAGTTCTTAGAAAAATTTTTTTTTCAGGGACATAAGGTCATGCATGATCCATTCTCCGCACGCCCTTTCTTGAGTTATAATGCGGGAAAATACATAGAGCAGTGGCTTCAAATGGAGAAGGATAACAGGAAAATGCCAAAAATATTCCACGTGAATTGGTTCAGAAAAAATAAAGAGGTACGTAATGACCAAATAAGACCATCAATGGGCTTTGGGAGCTTATAGTTAAACAAATTCCCAAGCAACATCTAATGTTCAGATACCAGGTGAGGTGACAAAGCCTGGTCCAGCAGCAAGAGAGAAGGTCCTTCAATGGTGCTGGTGATTCAATGACCTAAAATTTTTGTCTTCGTTTTTGCTTCTGCTTTTTTTAACCTTCTAAACTTCCATTTCTAATGTTTGAAAAATATTCTATTCCCCAGTAACCTGAAAAATTTACTGATATACACTTATATCAAAACTTGTTGAGTCTGAATAATGAAAGTGACTGTGAGCAATAAGTCAAATTATGCCACAAAATTTGATCATAAATTTGTTTTATATAAATCTCCAAAGACACGTCAAATACCTTAAAAACTCCTCAGACATCTATAAGACGCCTAAAGAAATTGTCAGATAGGAGGAAACGTTGATTGGCAATTTATTTTAGTTTCTTGTTGTTTTAGGTTTAATTCATTCACTCGTAGTAATTGTGTTGCGAGAGCAACACATTGGTTTTGTCCATTTTATTTTCCTATGCCGCCGATGTCGGCTTATTCCTGGAAACTGGTAAGGGTCTAACCTGTGCGGTTTTTACGGACAGTGTGGACTTCAGGCTGGATTGATGAATATGGCATTACATTTTGGAAAGCTCCGCAGGACTCTTGCCTGTGGCAAAAAAGTATGGTTTTTGCTTGTCCACAAGCCAGAGCCTATGGTGTGCAAAGTGAAGTGGAGTTATGTAGCCTACGTCAGAGAGGACTATCTAGTTGTGCAGCCAAGCTTTCGTTTCATCAAATTATGTTTCTGCTTTCGAGTGGAAAGCTCCGTTCTAGCAGGCAAGCAGGCATGCACCACTTTCAAATTGAAGAGGGACTAAAATCTATAAGTGTTAAATATATGCGGCAGTTACCCGGCCCCACAGCCAATATATCTTTTTTGAGTGATAAATATAAATATTTACAGAAGCAAAAAAGCGGCATTTTCCCACGGGTCCGAAAGTGCTGCCGTGATTTTCGCTGGGTTTATCATTTGTTTTTTTGGACTTGGGATTGAGGTAAAGAAATGTTATCAGATGTACATCTTAAACTTTGAAAGTTCTCTCATTGCTAAAGAAATTGGAGCTTATCCTTTGCTCCTTTCTAAGTGGTGACGTTAGAAAGTTGGCCTACGGCAAAAAAAAATCAACTTTTGAACTAAGACGGATAGAATATTTTTTTAACGGCAATCGATAGCTCTTGATGAGCTGATCAAAGTATATTTTATCCATTTTTTGAAACAAAATTCCTTCATGAGATATACTAGTTTGAAAGTTTCAAGGGGTTGACAACTTCAGTTGTCAACCTAAAGGGTACACACTAAAACCAAAAATAGGCCGATACCAATTGTGAGACATGTAGGGGACTTGTAAGGACAGGTCAGTTGTTAGCTCATAATCATCTTCAGCAGTGAGGGGTTTGCAAATTTTGCTATTTGGTGTACCTATTATTTGTTTCTAGTGTATTTGATGATAAGACCGAGCTGGTTCCAGTGGTAAGACATGTAGGGGACTTGTAAGTAATAATCGTCTGTTAGGCTACAATCATCTTTAGTGAAGAGGGGTTTGTAACTTTTGCTAGTTGGTGTAGCCTGCCCATACTCACTGTAACCTAGAATTAAGTGTTTACACAATGGGTGCAAACGACAACGTAAAACAACGAGGCTGTTTCGTAATAATTAATAGAGTGTCATCTATGGCATTTGGATCCTGAAAAGTTACGGATAGCTTTATAATACCAACTAGATTATATAAGATATTGTTCCAAGTCTTGATCTGTCACGATGTCTACGATTGAAAAGGATAAAGTTCGACTGGCTGCAAAGTCAATTTAGTCCCTTCTTTCGATATTCTTTTGTTATTCTTGGTTTTTTAACGCTGAGGAATAGCCTTTGATCATGTGATTACTGATCGCGTTCTTCTTTGAACATAACGTTTTAAAAGCTTCGATAGGCTGACAACTTCAGCATTTAGCCGATAGCAAAGAAACAAAACCGAAGTGTTACTCTCGCAACACTTTATTCGGCGAAGCCGGACAAAGGTTGCCGCAACACTTCACGTTCCTCAGGCGACGTAGGTCTAGTTTTTATTGTTTTTAAGTTTTTATTTATTATATTAATCTAGGCTTTTATATTGCTCTTTAATTTTCTTTGAACAACTCTTTTTAAATCTTTTTTAAAATTAATATAAATACTTGTTTTTTGGGTATTAACAAAATAGCTCATTAAACAGAAGGAAAGCTGAGAATACACAAGAACCAAGGATCAAGCAAAGACAAATCTAGTATAGATTTTTAAGAGCCACATAAGGAGCTGAAAGGATGAATCTAGAAAACAGAGTGATAAAGCTCAGGCGAAAATTTATAAAAGACTATGTTATTTAAAGATATATTCCCTTCAAAAGGATGCTGTCAAAGCAGTTGAAGAAAATTAAGTCGTCTGCTCACCAGCCCTACTCTTGCTCTTAATTTAGAATATTCCCTCTAATCTACTTTTCTGCTAGTGTCACTTGGGCCCCAAATACAAACGCCTATTTTTAAAGAGAAAGAAAGATTTGTTCGCAAATCAACACAGTATCTAGAGGGATTGCACAGGGGTATTTTGAATTGGAGTATGCTGTCAAAATGGGGTAGAAGCTTTCTTAAACAAAGCACCCTATCTGTAAATTTAATCCCGAAGGGTGAAGAGACCTGGAGAGCATGTTAATAATGTTGAAACATTATTCATTGATTTAATGCGGTAACAAGCTGAGGAATAAATCTGGTTGTATTGGTTCATAGCGTTCCATTTTGTAGTTTTTGCAATTTTGCTATTTTGGCTGCATTGAAATGTAACACGAAAAGATTCTTTTAATAAAACGGTGGACTAAATATTAAAGGGTGTCTACAGGAAAAATTATAATTGTTATGAATTACAGTTGGGTTCTAGGCGTCTACTCCCCCCTCGAGGAAAATACCCCCCTGAAAAATGCCTCCAGGAGCCCCCCTCCCACCTTGCGGAAAATAGAATTTTCCAAATTTAAGAATTTTATTTGAGTTGTGTTCTATTTTATTTTTTTAGTTTCGGTGAGAAGATCTAAGGAAAATGAAAACGAGGAATTTATACACCATAAGTATTTTAAAGCTTGGAACAAAAAAAAAAATCGCATATCCATTTTGTTAAAAGACCCCTATATGAACCTCTGTAACTTTTGGCAGCAGCGGGAACCAAATAAAAAAAAAAAGAAGAACAAAATGTAGGCGAAAATCATAAAAATTGAGCTGAAAACATATGGCACCATAAAGTTTAAGAAGGTTTAGCTTTCCTTTGAAAGCATTTGAGAACAACCTCTTCTTTTAGGAACCAACATATTATTATTGTTTAAGTTTTTACGGACGAAAGCGTTGTCAAATTATGCGAGTTAGTTTTTCTTATCTTCGAATTGTAGAAAGTACCTCAAATCACCATTTATAAATAAACAGAACCCAAAACGAATAGAAATTACAATAGATAATCTAGTCAAATTGGAAACGTCCAAGAATTCAAAGGATTGGGCTCACAACCCCAAGGTCTTTTGAAGACCAGAGCATAATTTGCACTTTGTTAAAAACAAAACAAATAATCGTGGATTGTCAGTTCAATATACATATTCTTATATTTAGTCCTTAAAGTCTTAATACTTCTTTATTTAATGAAAACATTCAAAATGTATTTTGTTTTGAGTTTTAATCGGTTATTTATTGTAATTTCTGTTCGTTTTGGGTTTAATTCGTTTTTGAAGGTTATTCGTGGTAGGTTTACGCTTAGAAAATTATTTGCATTTATTTCTTCTCATTTTTGGCTTAACAGAGCTCTTTACTTTTCTTTAACAAACTTTAATTAAAAATATTCCAATTCCCCCCAGACAATTATATTCTAGATAAAAATTCCACCCACAAAATTTCTTGTGGATGATCTCAGTTGAGAAATTTTTCTTAGCGCACTTTAATTTGAAACAGACTTTAATTTCTGATTGTTTAAAAACCAAAAAAATAGTGCCAGTAATCACCTCCTCTGTGGAAGTTTCTAGCAAAAGTAACCCCCTCCACCCATCCCATAGGTGAGAGTTCTCCCCCACAGAAACTTCCCTCTGAAAAATATATCCCAAGAAAAATCCCCCCACCCACAGAAAGACACTATACAATTCCAACCAGGAAAAAACCTCTCCTGGACGGTTCCCCTTAACATCTTCACATCAAAAATTGAATCGGTAAAACAAATAAAAATAGTTTAATATAGGAATTCTAGTAAATTCCATATAGTGTACAATTTCCCCTGGAAAGTTCAGTCCCCATAAACTTTCCTCTCCATCAAGAATTCTCCCTGTGGAAAATCCCTATAGATGAAAACTCACTCACCCCCCCCCCTCTCGGAAAAGTGTCTATATACTTACCAATAGCAAACGCTATACGTAAACAATGGACAAATTTCATGACTTACGGGCCTTTCTCCAACAGTTGCGAGGGGTCATGATTATCCCCATCAATAGCTATCTATTTGCCCATTCAGCAAAAATAATATTGCAATATTTTTGTTAAACTTTCATTGTAAAAAAAAGCTATTGCTGTTCAAAAAATCTGAAGATTTTAATCTTGTCCAAAATTTTAGTTACAATCCAGCATCTTAATTCTTAAGCAGAAAAGTTAAATCTACTTTATAAGTACTCCTAATACTAACAAATACTATAGCTAAGTCATACGAAATCGAACTGTAACTGATGAAAAAAACTTAGGAAAAACAACTTACAGGTCGTGTAAGGAGGGTTATGAAAAAAGCGTTTACCCCCCCCCCCCCCCGAGAAAATATCCCCCTCCCAGTCTTTATACCCTGGGCAATACCCTCCGTACACTGAAAATACCCCCTAGAAAATACTTCCCGTTAAAAATATACCCCCCGACCCCCTGAAAAATAATCCCCACAGGAAATACCCCAACGGAAAATAAGGCTTTCCAAATTTGAGAATTTTATTTGAGTTTAGTTTTTTTTTCTTCCGTAGGGGGAAGGTACTTTTGTATTTTAAGCCACTCACTCAAGTTTACGCTGTGCAAAGCTCGAGAACAAACCAGTTCTTTCGTTAGATTCTTTCTGCTTAGCGTGAGACATGATCAAGACAAGTGATAGAATAGATGGGAAATATATAATTTGGGCTATATATTTACACATAAGAGGGGAGGGAGTGTAAATTATTTGGACAGTTTTAAGTCAGAAAACAATTTTTACTTCATAAAAAGCAGAATTATTGTACCTAACACATTTTACATAAAAAGCAGAATTATTGTACCTAACACATTTTACATGCAGACCCACAATACTTTACCCAACCCCCTAATATGCAAATATATAGCCAAAATATGTAGCCCAAATTTGTTTCTAAGTAACGAAGAAACTGACGAAGAAACTTGTTTATTCTCGAGATTTACGCATCGTAAACTTGAGTTAGTGGCGTGTAATACACTAGTGTCTGGAATTTTTTATGGAAAGAGAGCCGGATTTCCCGGTATTATTTAAAAACGATCGGAAATTAAATAAAAAAAAGTTATTCAACTGAAAGTAAGGAGCAACATCAAAAATTAAAACGAAAAGAAATTATTGCGTATATTGAAGTTGTCCCTTACACAAAACCTTGCTCTTTACGCTAAAGTTTTGACTTTTGTCCTGATTCTTTAGAACGATTCCTGAAATACAATGGCCATTTAATTATAAGAATAGTATTTGTTTCAAAATTCAATAAAAAATGAGGTCTTGAGGAGGAGACAACCTCTTTCATAGACGTAATAATTTCTGTTCGCTTTAAGGTTTGATGTTGCTCCTTACTTTCAGTTGAAAAAAACTTGTTTGTATTAATTTAATTTCTGATCTTCTTGGAATAATCCGACTTTCTCCATGAAGTATTCCGCTACTTTTTTATTATACGCCACTCACTCAAGTTTACGATATGTGAAACTCGAGAAAAAAAACGGTCTGTTCGTTACTTTAGAAACAAATTTGGGCTGTATATTTGCACATTAGGGGGGGGGGGGGGTAAGTATACCGGGTATGAAACGAACTAAGAAACTGTTGAGTTAGCGGCATGTAATACACAAGAACTGAAATCCCTTCACCCTATAGAAAACAACTCAAATACAATTCTCAAATTTAGAATGCCTTATTTTCTACGAGTGGTATTTATTGGGGGGGGGGTATTTTCAAAGGGGGAATGATAAATGCCTAGAATCGAAAAAACACGGAATAGTTTTCATCGTTTTAAAAATTTAATTCATTTTTTTATTTCATTTGATAAAATACATTTCTTAATTTAATTTTGTTTTTAACAGTGTCACGAATTCAAACTGGATGGATTAATTCGCTCCCGATCATTAACATTCCATGCAAGTAGAGAGGTTGAAAGACCTTATTCTGATTAAGGGGAGTATATGATAAGCGCCGTGGTGTTTTACAAACGGGAAGAAAATAAGCACGAATACAAATTTCTCTGTCATCAGAAACACAAATTTAAAAAGTGTTCTGAGACGTGTTATAGAATATCTTATCTTTTGTACAAAAAGAAAGATCAACTTATTAGTCGTTAATCAGGCTCCGTTTAAGTTCACTTCATTTTAAGACTTTATTTTTGCTTGTCTTAAATTTTGATTAATAAAAAAGAAAATCATCAAGAGAAGTTTTTGAAAGAAAAGTAAAGAGGTATAATAAACCAGGCAAGAGTTGAAATAAGGTCAAATAATTTTCCCAACTAAAATCACGCCAAATCACCATCAATAAATAAATGAAACCCAAAAATTACAAAGATAACCAAGTTGACCTCAAAATAATCAGGTACTAAAATGAGTGGACTAACGACCCCCATGTCTTCTAAAGACAAGAACACAATTTGTACTTTGAGTGACTCACCCTGGAAGCTCTTCAAATGGAAGATTAATAGCAATAGATACGTCAAGAGAACTGGCTTTTTAGTTGATTCCAAGTATATAAAGTTCAATAAAGTTTAATGTTTACCCATCAAAAGGTATGACCTTTTGAAAAATTTTCTGATTTTCAAAAAAAGGGGATCCACCAGAAGAACGAGAGCTAAGACCTCATATGGCACTTGTGACGAGGCCAGACGAGCCAAGAGTTCATATGGTATGAGCTCTAGCAAAATTCTAAGAATCAATAGATTGATTTAAAAGGAAAAGCAGAGGCTTAATGCCGGTCGGGATTTAAAACAAGAGCTCTGAGTCACGAGGTCCTTCTAAATATCAACATTCATTAAGATCCATTCACCCCCTGGTAAATTATAAATACCTCATTTTTTCTACTTTTTCCTCTCCCTTCAGCCCCCCAGAGGGTCTAATTGGGAAAAACGACATTATCAAGTCAATTTGTGCAGCTCCCGGATACGCCAACCAATTTTCATCGTCCTAGCACGTCCAGAAGCACCAAACTCGCCAAAGCACTGAACCCCACACCCTAACTCCCCCAAAGAGAGTTGATCCAGTACAATTACGTCAATCACGTATCTACGACATTTGCTTATTCTACTCACCAAGTTTCATCCCGATTTCTCCACTCTAAGCGTTTTCCAAGATTTCTGGTTCCCCCTACAACTACCTCCAATGTCAACAGATCTGGTTAGGATTGGAAATAAGAGCTCTGAGACATGAGTTCCTTCTAAATATAAAATTTCACTAAGATCCGGTCACCCGTTCTTAAGTTAAAAATACCTCAGTTTTCTGATTTTTCCAAATCAACGCCCCCAGCTCATTCAAAGAGAACAGATCCGTTCCAATTATGTCAATCACGTATCTATAACTTGTGCTTATTCTTTCCATCAAGTTTCATCCTGATCTCTCCACTCTAAGCGTTTTCCAAGATTTCTGTTTCCCCCCTCCAACCCTCTGTGTCCCCGGATCCGATTCTAATTGAAAATAGAGCATCTGAGACATAAGATCCTTCTATATATCAGGTTTCATTAACATCCGATCACCCATTCATAAGATAAATATACCTCAATTTTCACGTTTTCCAAGAATTCGGGTTTTCCCCTCCAACTCCCTCCCATGTCACCGGATCTGGTCGGGGATTTAAAATAATAGCTCTAAAGCACAAGATCCTTCTAAATATCATTTCATAAAGATATGACCACCCGTTCGTAAGTTACAAATACCTCATTTTATCTAATTTTTCCGAATTATTCCCCCCCCCCCAACTCCACCAAAGAGAGAAAATCCAGTCCGGTTATGTCAGTTACGTATCTTGGACATGCTTTTATTCTTCCCACCAAGTTGTATCCTAATCTCTCCGGTTTAAGTGTTTCCAAGATTTATGCCCCCCCAAATGACGCTGGATCTGTTCAAGATTTAAAATAAGAGATCTGATTTACGAGTTTCCTCTAAATATGAGGTTTCATTAAGATCCGAACTCTCCTTCGTAAGTTAAAAATACCTCATTTTTCTAATTTTTCAGAATTAACCCTCCCCTCCCCCCGACTCCTCCAAATAGAGTGGATTCGTTCTGGTTATGTCAATCACGTATCTAGAACTTATGTTTATTTTTCCCACCAAAATTCATCCTGATCCCTCCACTCTAAGTGTTTTACAAGATTTTAGGTCCCCTCAACTCCCCCCAATGTCACCGGATCCAGAGCGTAATCGGTCCGGTTATGTCAGTCATGTATCTTGGAATTGTTTTTATTCTTCCCACCAAGTTTCATCCTGATCTCTCCGTTTTAAGTGTTTTCCAAGATTTCTGGTTCCCCCAACCCCTCCCCCCCAGTGACTCTGTATTCGGTCGGGATTTAAAAAAGAGATCTGAGTTACGAGGTCCTTCTAAATAAGAAATTTCAGTAGGATTATATCAATCCTTCGTAATTCAAAAATTACCCTCCCCTCCCAACTCTCCCAACTAGGACGGATCCGTTCCAGTTATGTTAATCACGTATCTAGAACTTCTGCTTTTTTTTCCCACCAAGTTTCATCTCGATCACTCCACTCTAAGTGTTTTCCAAGATTTTAGGGACCCCCCTCCTAACTCCCCTAAATGTCACCAGATCCGGTCGGGAATTCAAATAACAGCTCCGAGACACGATATCCTTCTAAATAACAAATTTCATTAAGATTCGATCACCCGTTCGTAAGTAAAAAACACCTCATTTTTTTCTACTTTTTTTCGATTTAACCGTCCATCCACTCCATCCCCCCCCCCCAGTTGGTCGAATTGGAAAATGACAATTTCCAATTTAATTTGGTCTGGTTCTTGATACGCCTGCGAAATTTCATCGTCCTAGCTTACCTGGAAGTGCCTAAACTAGCAAAACTGGGACCGACAGACCGACAGACTTTACGATCGCTACATCACTTGGTAGATACCAAGTGCCATAAAAAGCGATCCAAGAAACACCATCAAATTCAGCCTGTCAGCGAAATCTACTGTGAAGGGTTCGAGCTCCTATTTACAAAAATGAGGAATTTTGTATTTTTTTGGCAGAAGAAAGACCACTGATGCGGGTTTATATATTTTTTTTATTTGTTTGTTTTTTTGTCTTTTTTCCCACGGCTGATCGCATCGACCCAATGGTCTTATTAAATCAGAAAGGAGCTCTTTCCAACGGAAAAAAGTTCTAGTGCCCTGTTTTAGTGACCCAAAAATTTGGTGGGTACCTAGTCCCCTCCCAAGTCCTTTTTTCCCTAAGAAAATCCTATCAAAATTTTAAGATAGCCGTCTAATGCAGCATATTTGAACGTTCTACTCTGATTTTTGAACAAATGGCTATCTCAAAACTTAAAACAACAAAGCAACGTTAAAAATCAAAGCCAACAGAAATTATTTCGTATACAAGAGGTTGCCCCCTCCTCAATATCTTGCTCTTTACGCTAAGACTGTTGATAGTTAAAAAATTCTACTCTAATTAAACTATCCCTGTGTTTCAGTAGTCTTAAAAAGATTGGGACAAACAGTCAAACTTTAGCGTAAATAGTAAGGTATTGAGGAGCGGGTAAGCCTTCATATACAGAATAATTTCTTGTTTGTTTTGAGTTTTAATGTTGCTCCTACTTCCAGTTAAAAAAACTTGATTTTTTATTTAATTTCTGTTCGTTTTTCCGATAATACAGAGAATTCTGGCTCACCCTCCTTGAAATATAAATCCTCCACCTCACTGAAAAATCCTTCGTGAAAATTTCATCAAACGTAAAGTACAACCCCTCCCCCTCTTCAAGTTCCCTCCAGAAAGTTCCATCCTCACTGAAAATAACAATAATCTTTCAAAATTGTCTACTTAATTTTTATGAGGCTCTTTTATCTACCGGGCTATTCATAATTTTATTTAAATTTTCTCTTTTAATTTCATGCTCATCTAAATTGTCATTTTTATTATAAGCGTTGACCCATCAAGGGGTTGACAACTTCAGTGGTAAGGTACACACTTGAACCAAAAATAGGCCGATACCAACTGTGAGATATGTAGGGGACTTCCAAGCAACAGACGATTATTAGCTTATAATCATCTTTGGCAATGAGGGGTTTGCAACTTTTGCTGATTGGTGTACCTATTATCTGTTTCTGGTGTAATTGATGGTAAGAACAACTTGGTTCCCGATTGTAAGACATGTAGGGGAGTTGTAAGTAATAATCGGCTGTTAGGCTACAATGACTTCAGCGACAAGGGGTTTGGAACTTTTGCTAGTTGGTGTACCCATTATTTGTTTCCGGTGAACTTGGATGTATATCCCGGGAGAGGGACTTGTAAGTAAGAATCGGTTGCTAGAGGAGGCTCACGAGGGGCTACAAATTTGTGCAAATTGGTACACATCTATGGAATCAGGGACCCATAAATTTCCTGTAATGACTCGCCATCCAATAATAAGCGATCCTGGATGGCGAGTCATTACAGGAAATTTATGGGTCCCTGATGGTATTTTGATCCTGAAAAGTTACAGATAGCTTTATAATACCAACTAGATTACATAAGATAATGTTCCAAGTTTCCATCCGTCACGATGTCTACGATTGAAAAGGATAAAGTTCAACCGGCTGCAAAGTGACATTTAGGGGCCTAGTAAGTAATAATCGGCTGTTAGGTTACAATCATTTTCAGAGATGAGGAGTTTGCAACTTTTGCTTGTTGGTGTACCCATTATTTGTTTCCGGTTGAACTTGATGTCTATCTCGGGAGAGGGACTTGTAAGTAAAAATCGGTTCACTTTAGGCTAGAAATTTGTCCAAATTGGTGCACATTGTATTCGATCCCTGTAAATCTGTCGGTAAGAAAGTTCATATCGATGGTCTATCAATCACTGTAACCTAGAATTAAGATGTTACGCAACGGGTACAAACGATAATACAAAACAATGAGGTAGTTTCGTAATAATTAATAGAATGTCATCTATGGTATTTTGATCCTGAAAAGCTCCGGATAGTTTTATAATTAATACCAACTAGATTATACAAGATATTGTTCCTAGTTTTCATCCGTTACGATGTCTACGATTGAAAAAGATAATGTTCAACTGGCTGCAAAGTCAATTTAGTCCTTTCTTTCAATATTCTTCTGTTGTTGTTTTTTCAACGCTGGGGTGTGATCATGTGATTACTGATTGCGTTCTTCTTAGAACATACTGTTTTAAAAGCTTCGACAGGCTGACAACTTCAGCATTTAACCGATAGCGAAGAAACAAGTACAAACAATAATGTAAAACAGTGAGGTAGTTTCGTAATAATTAATAGAGTATCATCTATGGTATTTTGATCCTGAAAAGTTACGGATAGCAAGACAGATAGAATTTTTTTTTTCACTGGCAATCGATAGACCTTGATGAGCTGATTAAAGTATATCTCATCCATTTTTTGGTACGAAAATTCCTTCATGAGATACACCAGTTTGAAAGTTTCAAGGGGTTGACAACTTCAGTGGTAAGGTACACACTTAAACCAAAAATAGGCTGATACTAATTGTGAGATATGTAGGGAACTTCCAAGCAACAGTCGACTATTAGCTGATAATCATCTTTGGCAATGAGGGGTTTGCAACTTTTGCTGATTGGTGTACCTATTATCTGTTTCTGGTGTATTTAATAGTAAGAACAACTTGGTTCCCGATTGTGAGACATGTAGAGGTGTTGTAAGTAATAATCAGCTGTTACGCTACAATGATCTTCAGCGACGAGGGGTTTGCAACTTTTGCTAGTTGGTGTACCCATTATTTGTTTCCGGTAAACTTGATGTATATCACGGGAGAGGGACTTGTAAGTAAGAATCGGTTGCTAGAGGAGGCTCATGAGGGGCTACAAATTTGTGCAAATTGGTACACATCTATGGTCTTTTGATCCTGAAAAGTTACAGATAGCTTTATAATACCAAGATTATATAAGATAATGTTCCAAGTTTCCATCGGTCACGATGTCTACGATTGAAAAGGATAAAGTTCAACCGGCTGCAAAGTGACATTTAGGGGCCTAGTAGGTAATAATTGGCTGTTAGGTTACAATCCTCTTCAACGATGAGGGGTTTGCGACTTTTGCCTGTTGGTGTATCTGTTATTTGTTTCCGGTTGAACCTGATGTCTATCACGGAAGAGGGACTAGTAAGTAACAATCGGTTCACTTTAGGCAAGAAATTTGTGGAAATTGGTGCACATTGTATTCGATCCCTGTAAATCTACCAGTTTGAAAGTTTCAAAGGGTTGACAACTTCAGTAGCAAGGTATACACAGAAAACAAAAATAGGCCAATACCAATTGTGAGACATGTAGGGGACACGTAAGCAACAGTCGGCTGTTAGCTCATAATCATCTTCGGCAATGAGAGATTTGTCACTTTTGCTAGTTGGTGTACCTATTATTTGTTTTCGGTGTATTTGATGGTTAAGCCAATTTGGTTCCAGTGGTAAGACACGTAGGGAACTTGTAAGTAATAATCGGCTGTTAGGTACAATCATCTTCAGAGATGAGGGGTTTGCAACTTTTGGTAGTTGGTGTATCCATTTATTTGTTTCCGGTAAACTTGATGTCTATCACGGGAAAGGAACTTGTAAATAAGAATCTGTTGTACGCTGTTAGCTCATAATCATCTTGGGCAATGAAGGGTTTGCAACTTTTGCTAGTTGGTTTACGTAATATTTGTTTTCGCTGTATTTGATGGTTAGATCAATTTAGTTCAAGACATGTAGGAGACTTGTAAATAATAATCGGCTGTTAGGCTACAATCATCTTCAGCGATGAGGGGTTTGCAACTTCTACTAGTTGCTGTACCCATTTATTTGTTTCCTGTGAAGTTAACGTCTATCACGGGAAAGGGACTTGTAAATAAGAATCGGTTCACTTCGGGCTAGAAATGTGTGCAGTTTGGTACACATTGTATTCAATCTCTGTAAATCTGACAGAATTAAATGTTTACACAACGAGTACAAACGATAACGTAAAACAATGAGATAGTTTCAAAATAATTAATACAGTCTCATGTATGGTATTTCGATCATGAAAAGTAACGGATAGCTTCATAATACCAACTAGATCGTATAAGATATTGTTCCAAGTTTTCATCCGTCACAATGTCTACGATTGAACAGGATAAGGTTCAACTGGCTGCAAAGTCAATTTGCTAGTTATGTCATGGAACTTAGTTGGCATTATAAAGTTATCCGTAACTTTGCCAGATGAGAATACGATAGGTGTAACTCAACTAAATATAGAACATGTCATGCGACAAGGCTGTGAATAAAATGTATCGGAAATACAAACAGTGATATTAAATTTTTTCGACTATTCAGATCATAAATACAACTGTTAAAAGTCTTAAAAAATGTAACTTTAGTAGTCGTTTAATATTTACAAGAGAAGCAAATATGGTCCAAGATAGAGAAAAATGAATTATATTCGTTGGTTATGCGAAACAGGGCAAAAGAACACAGAACAGTAAAACTCAAGAGGTAAAAAGTTCAGTAGCAAATATTGTAATATGTATCATTTATAATAGGCAAACATAAAAGGAAGAGAAGGTCAACATTGGAATATGACAAATGTTTATATTACATATCATGCAAGTTACTTGGTACAAACACTAAAAATGGAACTAAGTAAAAAAAAAAAAAAGAAAAAACATCAGTTTTGGCTAACTTGTCTCTAGTGCGACGATAACTGGGTTGTGGTAACTGTAATACGTCACTAGATTCTTGGCTAACCATTTTGCTGGCGATTTTACATATACATGGTCTAGTAACGTTCCTTTTCTAGTAGTATACTTTTCAACAAGCTGTTGAAAACTCCATTTTTCAAAATGGGAAGGAAGAAAAGAGTCTTCGTTAATGTTGACATTGAAATCTCCAACGATAACTGTGTGCTTGATGTCTTTGTTCGTAGACGCAATTTGTACGAGTTGCTCTGGTATCGTCCTAAGATATTTCTCTGGCGTCTTCGGTGGCTTATATACCACAGCAATTAGCAGTGTAATTCCTTGTTCTGTTACAACGGTGACAGCTACAAAATCAAGATTTGTGTTTGACATGTCAACGGTTGAGACAAACTTAGACTTTGGGTTAAGAAATAGAAGTACTCCTCTGTTTCTTTTTTTCGTGTAGTTGGAGGCAATTGTTGTCATTTGGCAGAACGGCTGAAGCTGAGGTTGTTCGGTATCACCTGTTTCTGTGAAACAGAACATGTCGCATTGTAACAGATCTGTGTAGGCGATGATATCTTGTCGGTGCACTTCAAAATCTTCAACGTTTTGGGAAAAGATTGTGAACGGGAAGGGAATGTGTTTGTCGTGGAAATACCAGTTTGCTAATGTGCAACTGAAAACTCGCATGCTCTGTAATGCGTTCTCAATCTTTTCATCACAGTATAAACTGTCAGTATTCAGTTCTTCGATGTACAGGTTAGTCAGTTCCTTTACGCGTGAAATAGCTGTATAGCCTTGTCCCGGCTGAAATATGTTTGAGATACTGATGACAGCGCTTGAAAAGGTTTGTCCTTGAACTTTATGGACGGTCAAACTCCATGCTAGTTGTAAAGGGTACTGGTGACGCATAATGCTTCTACTAGGAAGCATTTCTGACTGAAAGTGAATGGGTACATCAAGAGATTCTGCATAGGGAAATCCAATTCGGTATTTTGCGTTAAAAAGTTGGCCTGTGGCAAAAAAATCAACTTTTGAACTAAGACAGATAGAATTTTTTTCGACGGCAATCGATAGCTCTTGATGAACTCATCAAAGTATATGTCATCCATTTTTTGGCACAAAAATTCTTTCATGAGATATACTCATAGTTTCAAGGGGTGGACAACTTCAGTAGTAGGGTACACACTGAAACCAAAAATAGGCCGATACCAATTGTGAGACAAATATAGGACTTTTAAGCAACAGTCGCCTGTTATACCATAATCATCTTCGGCAATAAGGGGTTTGTAACTTTGGCTAGTTGGTGTACCTAATATTTCTTTCCGGTGTATTTGATGGCAAGACCAATTTGAGTCCAGTGGTAAGACATGCAAGGGACTTGTAAGTAATAATCGTCTGTTAGGCTACAATCATCTTCAGTGAAGAGGGGTTTGTAACTTTTGCTAGTTGTTGTAGCCTACGCATACTCACTGTAACCTAGAATTAAGTGTTTATGCAACGGGTACAAATGATAACATAAAACAATGAAAGCACTGCGGGGTTTGTAACTTGCGAGTTGTTGTACCCATACTCACTGTAACATAGAATTAAGTGTTTACGCAACGGGTACAAACGATAACGTGAAACAATGAGGCAGTTTCGTAATAATTAATAGAGTTTCATCTATGGTATTTTGATCATGAAAAGTTACGGATAGCTTTATAATACCAACTAGATTATATAAGATATTGTTCTAAGTCTTGATCCGTCACGATGTCTATGATTGAAAAGGATAAAGTTCAACTGGCTGCTAAGTCAATTAAGTCCCTTCTTTCGATATTCTTTTGTTATTGTTGTTTTTTCAACGCTGAGGAATAGCCTTTGATCATGTGATTACTGATCGCATTTTTCTTTGAACATAACGTTTTAAAAGTTTCGATACGCTGACAACTTCAGCGTTTAACCGACAGCAAAGAAAGAAAACCAAAGTGTTGCTCTCGCAACACTTTATTCGGCGAAGCCGGACAAAGGTTGCAGCAACACTTCACGTTGTTCAGGCAACGTTGGTCTAGTTTTTGCTCTTCTTGGTAATGTAAAAGTTTCGTTTTTACCTCAGTGTGAAATTTAAAAATGTTCCATTCTACATAATACTACATAACTACTGCATAACACTGCATAACAACAGACCATTCTACATAACAGTTCAAAATAGTGCAAAGGTTTTGACAAACCCGCCTCTTCAAGCATCACATGACTGTCACTTGACTATTTTTTGCCACAGAAAAGTATCGATTGTATTCCACTTTTCATGAATTTTTTTAGTAGGGTCACTATTTATGGCCAGGTTTTGGCGAAAATATACGGGTCCTTGATTGGATAATGAGAAGGTGTGATAACGAACCAATTGCTGTTGAATCTCCCATTGGATTGTTGCCAAAAGAGGGGAGCATTAATCTAGAAGGTTTACCAGATCCTATCAACTGGGAGGAGCTGTTTGAATTACCAGAAGATTTTTGGAGGCGAGAGGTACGGCCAAATCCGTTTTGATTTTTGGCTTTTGACTCATAGAGAATATTGGTATTATTTCAAAGTTTACAACCATGAATTTCAAACAAAGTACTTCAGAAGATATTGTTTCATTTTTCTCTTTTATTACTATCACATCTTCTTTTTGTTCAATTTCCTAAGCCTTGCGTGATTTTCAATTCAAAGTTGTGTTCCTCAAGTCAAAGGGAGCCAGTTAATCAGAAAGCGTGGCCATTTTTAATCAGTAATTTTTTATTACTATCGCTATAGGCTGCAAAAGAAACAGAAGTGTGTGTATCAAAAATGCATGTCATTTGTGGCTATATAGAAAGAATGATTTTTTTTTGTTCATCGTAAAAAAAAATGCATAGAGAAACGTAATAAGAGACAAAATTACAAGAGAAAATAAACAAAATAGTAAAATATTTTTATAAAATTTTGAGTTTTTCGGTGAAATATGCCTTTTCAAAACATACCTCTTCTCCTAACATTTTGCTAATATTCCTAGTTACATGTCTAATTTTTATCCCTAGAATGTTTTCTGATGTTTGACGAACTATAATTGTCCCATTCATTTGTGTGAATTATAATATTTAAGAGTCGCCAATTGCATATAAATCTGCTCTTGGAAAATTCCTTTAAACTTCTTATTCTAATGTTTATCAAAGTCATATCTACCGGGTATGTACCCATTCTAAATTTAGGTCCCTGTGTGCTCAAATTCTCTTTACCGTCTTGCCAATCTTTGATCAAACAGTTCGTGGTAACGAACTGTAGTAAGGAGCGACCCGGTTCAATAGTAACCAAATCTCTAAAAAAACGAAATTTTGATATCAATAATTACATCAAAAGAATTGCATTTTAATGTTGATTTTAAATATATAAGTTTCATCAAGTTTAGTCTTACCCATCAAAAGTTACGAGCCTGATAAAATTTGTCCCGTTTTAGAAAATAGGGGGAAAGACCCCTAAATTGTCATAGAATCTTAACGAAAATCAGACCATCAGATTCAGCGTATCAGAGAACCCTACTGTTCAATAAGACAAATCACAGATGCGTGCTTATTTGTTTGTTTTTTTTTTTTTTTTTTTTTTTTCGTTTTCCCTGGGGTGATTGTATTGACCCAGTGGTCCTAGAATTTTGCGAGAGGGCTCATTCGAACAGTAATGAAAAGTTCTAGTGCCCTTTTTAAGTGACCAAAAATTGGAGGGTATCTAGACCCCCTCCCACGTTCATTTTTTTCCCAAAGTCGTCAGATCAGAATTCTGATATAGCCATTTTATTCAGCATAGTCGAAAAACCTTATAACTATGTCTTTGGGGACGACTTACTCCCCCACAGTCCCCGTGGGAGGGGCTGCAAGTTACAAACTTTGACCAGTGTTTGCATAATGTAATGGTTATTGGGAAGTGTATAGACGTTTTCAGGGGGATTTTTTGGTTGGGAGGAGGGGTTGAGAAGAGGGGTTATGTGGGGGAAACTTTACATGGAGGGATTTTTCATGGGGGAAGAAGATTTCCATGAAGGGAGCGCAGCATTTTCTAACATTTAAAAAACGATTAAAATAAATATTAAACAGTTTTTTTTCAACTGAAAGTAAGTAGTAGCATTAAAACTTAAAACGAACGGAAAATATTACGCATATAAGGGGTTCACCTCCTCCTAATACCTCACTCTTTACGCTAAAGTATTTTTAGTAATTTCAACTATTTATTCTACGGCCTTTGTGATTCAGGGGACAAAATTTAAGCTTTAGTGTAAAGAGCGAGGTATTGACGAGTGGGCGAACCCTTTCATATACGTAATAAAAACATACGAATATAGAAGTTTGTTCCGTAAGCTAAATCGTAAGTTACGTATATCTTTTACTAATGAAAACGTTCGTAAAAAACTAAAAGTTCTAGTTGCTTTATTAAGTACCCTAGAAACTGGAGGGCAACTGGGTCTCCTCCCCCCTCATTTTTTCTTATAATCATTTGATCAAAACCATGGGAAAGCCATTTAGCCAAATAAACAAATATACAAATTTCGCTTTAATTATTTATCTGTGGAGAGCCGAAATCAAAACATAGATTAACTAAAAAACGTTCAGAAATTGTATAAAAAAACAATTTTTTTTAACTGAAAGTAAGCAGCGACATTAAAACTTAAAACGAACAGAAATTACCCCGTATATGAAAGGGGATGTTCCATCTTCAACACCCTCCTCTTTACGCTAAAGTTTATACTGTTTTAAAAAGTAGAGTTGAGAGAAAGAGTCTAACTTTAGCGTTGAAGAGGGAACAGCCCCTTTCATATACGGGGTAATTTCTGTTCGTTTTAAGTTTTAATGCCGCTCCTTATTTCAGTTAAAAAAACTTGTTTTTTATGTTTAATTTACAATAAAATCACCAATAAGATGAAGTGTCTTACCCTGATGTGGGCACCAAATTAACTTATGATTAGATACATATAATGTCTTGTAGATTACGATTGCTATTTCTCTTCTCTGCACCATATCAGCCTAAGGTAGGACACTATAACACGTAATATATAGTAATCTGTAAATTAAGCTCCAATAAAAAATAACAAATTTCAACCTGAAAGCTAAATTTTTTGTTCCTGCACCAACATGTAAAAATTGATCTAAGCTGCAGCAGTCGGCTCTAAAGGGGCAAATGTCACTACTTAGAAGGTATTTAAGATCATACTTAAATATTTGCCATGATAGCTTAAAATGGAAAAAAAAATCAGAAACAAAACACAACACTTTCATCGAAGACCTAACCTAATTCAAAAAATTATTCAGAAGTGGTTATCAACTAGCCAAAATATTTTTGCAAGGAGTCTGAAATTTTTTTGACTGGCTGATCATATTGATGACATTATTTTGGCAAATAATGGATCTAAACTTTAAAGTCGGTAAAACAATAGAAAAATCGGTCTTAAGCACGGTAAACTACAGTAAAATCGGCGAAAACTCCTCACCAACTATTCACACTAAAATTCCACTGACAATTTTAAGAGTTCGTTCAAAGTAAAAAAAAAAGAACAATAGAACAAAGGACTTGTGTACCTGTTGTAGTGTTAACCTATTGACTTCCATGTGTGTTATTAACCTACTCAAATTCAAGTGTTTGAATCAAAAGCTGAACTGATGAAAATAGCATTCTAACGTACCCGCTTAAGATATATTTATTACTGTTTTTACTTTTAATTGTATTCCTTTCAATTAGATAGGAAAATTAATTGCTTTGGATTTGACCTTAGCTTGGTAATACGGGACCCAGAGATCAAATCACGCTGCAGGAATGCACTGCAGGGCCGACGCAGGGACCTTAGTAGTCAAGAAGTGTCGTTAATTCTTAAATAAAAATTAATTGCTTGAGCAAAACTTTCATTTTAAGCAATTTTAGAGGGCATTAGATGGCCCGAAAAAGGTGACAGCTCTTGTCTTTAGACAAGATTCAAACTTAAGTCTGAAAGTCGCTTAGAAAAGTAAACTAATGTACAATGAAAAATTAAACTGTCCGAGCATGGCCCTCTAAAAAGGGGCGAAACCTCTTTTTCGATTGGTTTGAAATCTATCCTAACAATACATATGTTTTATTTTATTGAGATACTTGATGACAGTAATTTACCTGATTTAATTGTCAACCCTATCATTTCATCATTTTATTTATATCATGATTAGTATTTTCAAGCTGGAATTAAATGTACTTTTTCGTTCTAGTGATAAATTGAATAAGCCTCTACTTTCAGATGAATGACATTGAAACCTACTTCAATCAGCAGATTGGAGAGGATCTACCACCAGCTATACGGGAAGAAATTGAGAACCAGAAAAAGAGATTGGGTATTTCTAAGTGAGAAAATGGTCGTTAATCTCTTGGTTCAAGTTAGGCTTCTACGTTTCTCTTTTTTATCTACTTTATTTTCTACTGTGTTTTAGATACTGCAATTAAAGATGCTTAAAAGTTGTTCACCATTAGATATTCATTAACTGACGAAAGATTTACTTATTGTAATTAAACAAAAAAGCAACTTTTTCACAATGAAAGTAAGTAGCAGTATTAAAACTTGAAACGAGGAGAAATTATTCTTTACATGAGGGGACTGCCCATTTTAGTCCATCCCTTTTTACATTAAAGTTTGACTTTGTCGAAATCCTTTAAAAACAACAACTGAAAAACAAGGGCCGCTGAATTGGAATTAGAAGCTTATTAAAGCACTAAAAAGCTTTTACGTAATACTTTTTCCTTATATGATAGGGTCCAATTAGTCCTGTACCTTACGATTATAAATTCTGAGCCTATCAAGACATGAGTTTTTAGGCCTTTTTTCATGCTCATAGTTTTTTTGGGAGAAGGGAGTCTTGCTCCAAGTTGGACCTCACTTTTAGTTGATTTTTTTTTTTAATTCAATATCTGATTGTTCTTCAAATAATGCTTAGGAATCTCCTTCGGTCGAAGATTCTTCCCAAAAAAATACTGTCGTGGAAAATTCTTGACTTGACTTACTTGACTTATGTCTCCTGCTGAGCACTGCTCAGCGTAGAGAGTGACGTCTGGCTCCTCCATCCGCTTCGGTCTATGGCGAGTATTCGCTCTCCCCCCTGCCTGATGTTTGCCATCGTCAGGAACTCGGACAGGCTGTCGGGCCAACGTTTCTTCGGTCGGTCGTGAGGTCGCTTCCAACCGGCTTTGATAGGGTCGAAGTCGTAGATCGTCTTTGCGGGTAAATGTGGTGCTAGGTAATGCCCAATGTGCTAGGAGGCATAAAGAACTGTTCGATGATTTTTCCTCTATCACAAAGAGTAGTTCGTATGCAAAAATTTTAAGGTTGGTTCCTTTTGAAGGACCATTGATAAAATTGAGCCAGTGTGCTAGTTCAGTTTTACTTAAACAAATTAGAAACCCAAGTAAAAATTTACAATATTGAAAATAACAAACACGAATTGTAGACAAATCGCAGATTTTAAAATCACAAAAAGAAGGGCAGGATAGAGCAGTGGTTCCCAACCGGTGGTACGCGTACCCCAGGGGGTACGCGAAACCCTCGCAGGGGGTACGCGAAGGTCCCAAAATTAATTTAGTCTACATCTTTAAAACTTGTTTCTGACTCAGTTCCAACATTTCCCTCAAAATCAGATAACATAACCCATTGTACGTAATTTCAGACTCATTTTCAAAACTTTCGCTTTCAGTAACCCGCTAATTTTTCTCCATAGCCGTAAGGTACCGATTTAAATTCAGCGGGTTCAGTATCTTGTCATCTGTTGAAACACGAAGTTCGTGAATTGTGGTTGCAAACAAAGATGGATAGATTCCTGATCAGGAATAACAAGAAGCCGAATGATGGTACCCAAAACTCTGAACCTGCACCTAAGAAGAAGAAATATGACGAATCATCGGTCAAAGTGCGTCGATATTTGTCAGAATACCTAGGGCTCGGATTTAGTGCGACAAAGTCTGATCCAGTGAATGCACAGTGCGTTCTTTGTGGTCAAGTCTTGGCCAACAGTTCCATGAAAACTGTGCATATGAACCGGCATCTCAGTACTGTGCACCCTTCTCATGTCGGTAAGCCCATAGAGTTTTTCAAGCGTAAACAAGAAGCATTCGCTAGTAACTGTTTGGAAATTGCAAAAGTGGCATCAGTTTCTTCAAAGGCTCTCCGGGCTTCGTATGCTGTTTCATATTTAGTTGCGAAACAGAAAAAACCGCACACCATCGCCGAATGTCTGATATTACCAGCACTAGTGAAAGTCAGTGAAATAATGTTTGACACGAAAACTGCTACTGCCCTTCAGTCTATACCTGTGTCGAACAATACCATTTCAAGAAGGATAGAAGACATTGCAAGCGATATTGTCATGTAGGTTATTGAGCAAATAAAGTTGACGAAGATGTTTGCGTTACAGCTTGACGAAAGCACGGATGTGTCAGGTGAAGCCCAGGTGATCGTCTTTGTTCGATATCAAGATTGTTCTGACATAAGAGAAAATATTCTGTTTTGTCAAAACCTACAGTCAAGAACAGCAGGAGAAGAAATATTCAAGGTGATTGACAAATTCTTCGCAGAAGGGGGCATCTTGTGGGACTGGTGTCTATCAGTTTGCAGTGATGGAGCTGCCGCCCTAACAGGGAAGAATAATGGGCTCATGGCCTGGATAAGGAAGAAAAATCCAAAGGTGAAGTGGTTGCACTGCATCATTCACAGGCAAGCTCTTGCATCGAAAAGGATTAACGCACATCTGCACGAGACCCTCAACGAGGCTGTAAAAGTGATCAACTTCATCAAAGCCCGACCACTGAACTCAAGAATGTTCAAGTTGCTGTGCCAAGAGATGGGTTCAGAACATCAACATTTACTTCTGCACACAGAAGTTCGCTGGTTGTCTCGTGGGAAGATTTTAAACAGACTTTTCGAGCTTCGACAAGAAGTTCATATGTTTCTTCTGAAGCAAAAATCTGCATTCAGTTCACTTTTTGAAAACCAGGACTGGGTCTGCAGGCTGGCCTATCTTGCGGATATTTTCGACAAACTGAATGACTTGAATCTGTCAATGCAAGGTTTCCGGACGGACGAACTCTCCCTGAATTCGAAGATGTGTGCTTTCATCAAGAAATTGGAGTTCTGGCTTAAAAAGGTTCAAAGAAACAGCGTTAGTGTCTTCCCGACCCTTGACAAGTTTGCGGACGATAGTGAAATTGATAACCTCAATACAATCTGTGATTGTATTCGGGAGCATCTGACAAAGTTGCGAGATGAACTTGTGTCATATTTCCCATCGATTATGAACCAAGATAGAACGCAGGATTGGATCCAAAATCCATTTGTTGAAGACGTGATCTCAAGCTCCGGTCTTAGTGACAAGCTTACAGAGAATCTGATCGAACTTGCCAGTGATCGCGCCTTAGATTTGAACTTCCAAAATGTAACTGTTTCCCAGTTTTGGCTGGAGGTGAAAGGAGAATACAAGGAACTAAGTGAAATCGCCATGTCTGCTTTGTTACCATTCGGATCCACTTACCTTTGTGAAGTGTCATTTTCGGCAATGTCATTGATCAAAACCAAACACAGAAACAGACTGAGTGTACAAAATGACCTTATAATTGCCGTTAGTGACATCGAGCCAAGATTTGATAATATTTTAGCAAAAAAGCAGCCTCAAGTTTCTCATTGATTTTGTACGTACATTTAAGCACCGTCATATTGGACAATAAATCTCGTGTTTTTGAAAATCTGATTTTAGTTAAGAAAAAAGTAAAACGAACGATTCTCAAGAAAGGGGTACGCAAACTTTTTGGGCCTTGACTAGGGGTACGCGGACCGAAAAAGGTTGGGAACCACTGGGATAGAGAACATGCGGGAGGGCAAGTGCGTTAAAAAGAGAACCTAAAATAACATGACAATAGATACCACAAAGCCATTTTATTGAGCCAAATACCTTTCTATTTTTTTTTTTTTTTTTGAATATTTAAATTAGTATTGACTTTGATTCTCGAGCTGAAGCACAATAAGGTGACCCTTAATAAACAACAGCATCAGAAATCGAAAATGAAGCACTCCTGTCGCATATTTGTTCAGCTCGGTTATTTTAATTGACGGGAAAATTTTGACATTTTTTTTTAAACAAATTAAAAGGCCTCTGTCCTTAATCCTATTAGAAAGGACATCACTATTTTCAAATATCTGGCAGTTAGCTAGTGAAAGAAATAGAATCAAAATTATTTTCAATGAAAGATACACATTGAGTAATGAACGGGTGCTATAATTTAAAGGAAATTTACGTATCCTTTTGTACTTTGTGCCAGTTTAAAAACAATAACATAGACTTTGCCAAGTCGTATGCTGTGAGACAAACTAAAAAATCAACTATTAACAAAATTGATTAAAGGCCAGGAAATAGGGAATAAGTTAGTTTTAAGAGTACATCATATTTTGAATTCGTCTTTAAGAAACACATTATAACTTATTATTGCTTTTGTACTTTAAACAAAACATTCTTCTTCAGACTTATTGTTCTGAGTGGCTATAATCTGCCACAATCAATTTATTGCGGAGAAATGCATTTAAAACATTGCTTCTGCAATGCTAGTTGCTGAACATGACGAACAGCTGCTGCAACTTTTGAAGTTGTCCTAGAAACGCAAATATTGTTTTAATTCTACCTAAGTTATTTCCGTACATTTCCTTATCAGCAGTTTATTCAGAATATAAGCAATTAAACAATATCTGTCGCATTGAAAAGTCACTAGTCCCACTTTTACGGAGAAATCAAATATAGCATCCTTGTAGGATTTTTTTAGTTTATATCTTCTGAAAAATAAACAGTTAAATTGTAATTTTTGTGAGCTTAAAAAAGAGCATTCTGATCAAGTATCAAAATGCATGCGCTTCTCTAATATTTATTTGAAATTGATTTGTTGGGGTGGAAGAAAAATCATAATACTAGCCTCAGGATTTGTGTAAACATATTCTTAATTAATTATTCTTTTTGTTTTTATATTATGCAGGCTTAAAATGAATTGTCATTTTTTTCTTCCCAAGAAGAAAGGGGGGATATGGTGTTAATCCCATCCCTACTCTATTTCAAACCAAGCCACTTGCCAAAAAGGAGTAGAATGTAATAGACTGCAGTTAGAAATTCAGGAAGTCCCAGTCGCGTAAAATCGAAAATCTGTTGCCTTCTTTTGAAGTTGTTGGTTAGCTTGATTGCAAAAAAAGCAGTTTGTAGTTCGTCTAGATTGTTTTTGAGCAAAGGTGAGCCAATTAACAAAATAAAAAATTTGGTTAAGTGTCGAGAAAAATGGTAAAAACCACAATAGTTCTGCGGAAGGAGAAGCATGGATCCATCATGTATTTGATGGCAAAAATCAATTGTTTTTCGGGCTTGATTCTTATATGACATTGCCGCAGAAAAAAATTTCCTAAATTTAAACTAGCACTATGCAAAGTCCCGGCGGACCTTTTTGTCGTATTTGTTACGATGGTTAGTAAAGAGAATACTGCATACGTTTTCTCACTATGAATAAAAAATATGTTTTTATCTAAACTATGCTGCTGAGATGGGCTTGCCTAGTATGAACCATGGACTAGACATGGCTATTTCCTTAATAACCTAATCACAGGACTCAACCAGTACCCAATCTTGAAAAATATTTTGATTACAAATATGGTAAAATTCTAGTTTAGCTACTTCTTGCTGTTTGGAAAGGGGTTAGTTTGGGAAGATGAATCTTTCAGGAATGGGTCTACAGACTAAAGTATGTCCTGGGAAGGTATTTTAAAGTACCTACCTCTGCCTCTTCTCCCTCTAGATGGTAATGCCTTTTGGTGACCTCTAAAAACTTTGTAATGCAAAATAGATCTTTTTCATAAATAATGTGCAAGAAAACTATTTTCAGATTCAAAAGTTTGCTCAATCCCAATTTAGCCTAGGCTATGAGGTTTCAAAGATCTGCAAACACATTTCCTAAATTTAGAAGAAACCATTGATATGGCTTAAAATTTTACTTAAATAACAGGAATTACATTTTCAGAACTAAAAACAGGGAACCTGGACTAAGAACTGAAAAATAAGGTAGAATAGGCTATTGTTTTGACAAAATTCCAATAGGTAGGGTATATTAGTGGCAGTAGCCAACAGTTTCATCAACTTCTAGCAGAATTAGCATGCCTTCCAGTCATAAGGTTTTGGGAGTTTTTTGGATGGCAAGTTCTTAGGAACACAGGCATTGGATCTTACTTTGACTTGTGTAGATTGTAAACTAAGTGAGATAGATATTTTTTTATTTCTTAGAAATTAAAAGACCAGAGGCATCTTCCTGAATTTTTCAATAAGGTCATGTTATTAGTTGAAGAGATATGAGGGGTTTTGGTTTTACCCTCCAAAAAAGCCCATCTGGGGAAAGTGTGATATGTTGGACTTACCCTTTATGGGGGAAGTTTGGCAGGTGTGTTGGACTTACCCCATGTTACCACAGATTGATATTTTAAATGGTAAAACAGATTCTAAGATTCATAATTTCTCTGAATAAATTCATCCATTTATTCATAATGCCTTTGTGTTTTCTAGATGTCTAGAAATTATGTTCAGAAAGCACAACACAGGGCTGGAGGATTAAGTTCACAACTTTAAGAATTAAGTTCACAACACAGGATGCAACTCAGCTACAAAATATACTAGCATAGATATCTTCCAAGAGAGTGTCTATGCTACAGGCTTCCAAAGTTTTTCAGATTCTGTACACTACTTTGCATGACCATCTTATGAAGAAGACAGAAGTCAGAATGCCAATTTGTGATGGAGGGAGGAGCCAGGAAATTCCTACTGAAATAGAAAAGAATATGGTTCAGGGTCTCAAAATACTTGGAAAGTGGGGCATGTGTCTCAGCAAGCAGGATTTTCCTGACCTAGTCCAAGACAATCTTATCAAGAATTAAGCTCAAACAAGACCTAAGGACAACTAGCCTGGTCATGACTGGTGGGTAGGGTTCAAGTGCTGAAACAAAGATTTCACTAAAGAAACCAAAAAGACTAGAAAATAAAAGACTTTTGAAGCAATCATACCCCTTCATAATGAATGGTTTTTATGAGCTGTTGCATGAAACTGCCATGGCAATGGATACACTTGACAAGCCCCAGTGATGGTTAAATTTGGACAATACATCTTTCTGCAGGGATTCTGGCAACACAAAAGTTGCTAGAGCCAAAGTCCCACCAGCCACTCATACTTCGGACCTCCTGGATACCTGTTGATAGAGCTTACCCTGATGCATCTCACACATCTACCAAGAAAGGGTGGATTATGTCTGATCTCTTTATGAACTGGTTTGAATCCCAATTTCTTCCTCATCTAAAGGGAAAGGCACTCCTCATTAAGGACATGGATGGACATTGACACACATCTTTCTCTTGCTCTTGTAAAACTTGCAGACAAAAATAACATCATGATTCTCAAGCTACCTCTGCATGCATCCCACATGCTTCAACCTCTCACTTTAGTGATTTTTAAGGGAATGAAAGTATCTTATGATCAAAATCTTGTAAAATTGTAGAGGGATCACCCTGGTAACATTCTGTCAAAGAAAGATTTTGTATTCTCTTATCAAAGCTATAGGATACCTATCTCACTCCTAGTCTCATCATAACATCGTTCAAAGCAACTGGAATGTTTGATCTGAGTGTTCCATTGAGAGTAAACCCATCTGTAATTGACCATAGCAAGTTTGAACCTGCCAAGTTGAGATGCTTTGCACAAATGAAAAAGAAACAAGATGAAAAGCTAGGCACATCTAAAGTCACAACCATCATCAACATTGAACTAGAAAAAATGACTGTTTCTGTTACTGTTAGTCCAAGGAAATTGTTTGGCAACCAATCAGAAACTTTGAAGAGATTCTTCTTGACTCAATCAAGCAGCTCATCCTACCATCAGGTTCAGGAATGGAAAAACATAAAACGAATTGCAAGAGAGGCAGACGTAATAACATCAAAAGAACATCTAGAGGTGCTTGAGAGGGAAGAAAATCTGAAAGTAAAAGGCAAAGGGAAGAAGAAAAGTTCAGATAGAAAGGGTGTGAAATAAAAAAAATTATCCTAAGAGGAAAGCAAATAGAGACTTGAATGATAGCAAATCAGGTATCAACCTTGAACTTGACTCTGATGAGGAATATTGGAGTATTCAAGATAATATTCAAGAAAGTGGCAGTAATGGCAAGGAGATACCCAGCAAGCAAAAGATTTTTCCCAAGCCAAATGAGTACTATGCAGTTAGATACAATGCCAGGAATGACAAACAAGGTTGGTACATAGGAGGGGTTTTAGACTTTCCTGACAAGGGGAAAGTTAAGCTCAAGTTTCTTCACTGCTTGAGCCTTGCATCTATTCATTAAATTGGCCAAAGAAAGATGATACTGTGGGTGACAAATACATTTTTGCAGAACCAGTCAAGTTTGTGGGAACTGGACCATTTGAAATACCCCAAATTTGTCACGTTATTGTGTTGTAAAAGGCAGTCACTGTCAAGCATCAGTAGATCTTTGTTTTATGCCTGTATACATAAGCTACAACAGCTATAAATCCCCTTTTGTGTCTGAAGTCAAACCATATTTTGTTGGATATGTTTTTCTTTTTTAAATACAAGTAATTATTTACATTCAGTGATCTGTACACTTTGGCTAAGATACTTTTTAAGTATCTTAAGAGCTACCCCACAGTATCAGGAAAAGTATGATCTGGCCTTTTGATGCCAGTCAATTATCTTATGATTTGTAATGATTTCTCAATGCCCTTTAAGATGGTGAAACCATATTATTTTTGATGCATTGTCAAAAAAAGCGTGTAGGGCATGTTGCACTTCCCTCAAAGCTTGGGTAAGTCCAACATAGCAGACTGCAGCAACTTCAAGACCTGGTGATGGGTTACATGCACAGTACATGTGAAAATCAGAAAATGTGTAATTTGGGAAACTGCTTTAAAAAAAAGATCTTGAGAGTCAATCTAACATAAAAAAATGTCATAGTGTTGGACCTTCCCCAACTCACTCTATAGACCTGTCAAGTAGGCAAGTTTCTAAGACTTAGAAACGAAACTAGAAGAGGGTTAACATAGAAGCCAGCAGGGTATGTTTGGTCCTGGATCCATTACTGAAAGTCTCATTTTCCCTAACCTTACACCTTTCCAAATGAACAAATACAGCTAAACCAGAATTTTACCAAAATCATCTTTGGTAAATACAGACATTTTATTTATATGTTTCCCAGTGGATCTTTGCTCTAGACTGATTCCCAATTTTCTAATGTTGCTTATGGGTAGTTGAGGTTGGTTGATGGCCGTATATGGAAACTAGGTAGCTAAAATGCATGACAGTGTATATACATATGCAATCTTTAAATTAACCAACCAGTTGGCTATCACCTATTTATATATTTCAACCTTAAGTAGCCAACTAGTCAGCTAATATTAGAATTATGTATACACTTCAAAATATGCTAACTAATTGGCTAATAATATCCTAGGTATACATATACTTCTGTTTAAAATAGCCAAATAGTCAGCAATTAATAAAGTTTATAATACACTCATGGAATTAGCACTAATTTACTCATGGAATTTCTATTAAGATTTTAGGTATATAACTAGTCAGCTATCAATAAAGTTTCTAATACACAGTAGAATTAGCTAACTAGTTTGGCAATTAAGGTCTCAGCTATGTACATATGTTTAGATTAGCCAACTAGTTGGCTATTAGATCTTACCTATATACACACTTCAGCCTGAACTAGCCAACTATTCAGCTCATAATAGAATTGTATATGTTCTGTCGAATTAGCTAACTAGTTGGTTATTGATATCCTAGGTATGCATAAACTTTATTTTTGAATAACCAACTGGTCAGCTATCAATAAAGTTTCTAATGCACTTGCAGAATTAGATAGCTAGTTGGCTATTAAGATCTTGCCTATATATAAACTTTAGTTTAAAATAGCCAACTAGTCAGCTATTAATAAAGCTTCTAGCACATTTGTAGAATTTGCTCATTAGTTGGCTATTTAGATTCAAGGTAAATAAAAACTTACAATTTAAAATAGCCAACTAGTTGTCTAATTTTATTGATAGCTTACTAGTTGGCTATTCTAAACTAAAGTTTATGCACAACAAGGATCTTAATATCCAACTAGTTGGCTAATTTTAAGATGTTGTGTGTATCTAATTCTGATATTAGCTGACTAACTCAGGGTGAAATGTATACAGAGGTGAGATCTAATAGCCAAATTGTTGGCAAATTTAAAGATTCTTATGTATACACTTCCACTAATATTAGCCACCTAGTTGGCTAAAAAAATTTCCTTATATAATGATTGGGTGAGGATTTTTTCTCTATACATAAGCTATGCTATCTTATATTAGCTATGTAGTAGATATCCTGGGTTAGACTTGACCTTGTTAAGATTGACTGGTTGTAATCTAGAAAACTTTTTGGTAAAGTTCTGGCTGAACAGCTTTTGCCATCTTAGAAAGTAGCTGAGTTAGGTGAATGAAATCTCCAGAAATGACATCCTGACCTAAAGTATACCATTGGAACATGCTATGAAGCTAATATTTCTACCCTATCCTTATTTCTTCAGCCTAAAATCTTGCAAATATGACACTCCTGTGCTTTTCTAAATTTTGACAAAAAGTTTTTTATCTCAATTGTGTGTTTTCAGTCTCTTTTTTATTGGTTCTAGTTTGGAAAATCTTGTTCCTTCTATTTCATCAGGATTTTATGCCATATCAAGGCTTTTTTTCCCAGGCTAAATTTGGGAAATAGGTTTTCAAATATTTAAAACAATTTAAATCATGGCTGAGCAAAGTTATTAGGCTGAAATCACTTACCCAGTGCCTTATTTGACTAGTGTATTACCACTATTGCATTAAGGCCAAAAATTACTAAGTAGGATAAATAATGTTTTCTGTGTGATAACTGGCATATTAAAAGGCAGGAAAACAACAGAAAAAGCATCAGTTCATTGATTGACTGATAGAAATAGCTTGATATAGTACAACATGGTAATTATCACCACCGTAATTAAGGCAACAAAGCAAAAAAGCAAGATAAAATATCTTGTGTTTCTAATAATAGATTATTTTAATACATACAAGTGAACAAAACAGACCACATTTGGTTTTTGAGTCAAACAACAAACTATGGTTTGTTTTATTGTTTTCTGGTCCTTTTTTGTATTGCAATATTCTATATGCCTATGTGGTATAAGTTTCTAGGTGATGTAATAGAGATATCACAATGGTTTAAGTTTTGAAGTGGTGATTAGCTGTCGAACTATTGGGTGTATCTCACCCTAGATTGTGATTCAGTGAGTAGAGAATTGTTCCTGCTAAAATGGCAAAGAAAATATGGGGTCAAAAGCCTTTTAGAAAAATTTAGAAAAAAGGACCAGCTGAATCACAATTTCTCAAACTAGCATAGAAAGTTTTAGGTTACAGTCCTTTCCTTAGCCTCTTTGGAACTAAACATTATTACAACAACATTTTCATTAGAATCAGTAAAATTCTTCTAATTTGACTTTCAGAGTTAATTCCAGCTCAACAGCATTACAACTCTCCCCATCCTCCTGTTACCCTGGTATAGCCCTAGACCATTTACTAAAAACAGATAACAGATTTTTGAATCTATTCAAGTAAGGCATTCTTTGTTACAGTGTTCAGCTCAGAAGATGACGTGAATAGATTTTTGCCAGGTTTTGTTTCACAAATTCAATTAGTTAGTTACATAAACAAAACTATTGCAAATAATATTGTTTATAAGACTTGATAAACATCTCTTCATTGAAACAAAAGCAGCTGAAGCTGAGGCAAGTGCAAGTAAAAGGGATATGCAAGAAGAACAGCGTCTTATATCACTAAGGATATTTAAAGACTAGTTTGGGCTATGAAAGGAAAGATAGGCAACTGTATTTAAAAGAAGAATATCTTTACAATAGGTATAAATTACACTTTATTGAAGTACAGGACTTCCCACAACCCACAAGTCCTCTAGATTCTCTGAATGAGTTTCCACTTTTCCAGCTTGATTTTGGGACAAAACCTATTTGCTTTTTAAAGTCAAGACAGCATTAAATAAGCTTAAAAATGATAAAGCAGAAGGCATTGACAGTTGGTAGATTTTCAACTCTTTAGAGTAATGCTGAAGGATTGGGCAACATTTGAAAAAAAGGTAAACAGTTCTAAAGTGCGCTTAAAACAATTATGAGTACTAACTTGTATGTTTCTAAATCCACATTACTTGCCTTTATCCCTCTCCTCTGGTGGAAAAATATGCAGCCAATTTTATATATTCCCATGGTATTTTACAATAGCACTACTCTTTGCTTTTACTACTGTGCCATTTACCATACGCCAGTGAATTTGGAATCTGAGATAATAACTTAGCAGTGAGGATTGAATTTAACGACTGGTTTTCCTAGTAGTTCTACTATACAGGTCGAAAGGTTGGGATGCATAGGCAAGGAGTAGGGCTCATGACAAACAAGGAAGCTGATATTATCTTGTCTAGGTTGCCATTTACCATACGCCAGTGAATTTGGAATCTGAGATAATAACTTAGCAGTGAGGATTGAATTTAACGACTGGTTTTCCTAGTAGTTCTACTATACAGGTCCAAAGGTTGGGATGCATAGGCAAGGAGTAGGGCTCATGACAAACAAGGAAGCTGATATTATCTTGTCTAGGTTGCCATTTACCATACGCCAGTGAATTTGGAATCTGAGATAATAACTTAGCAGTGAGGATTGAATTTAACGACTGGTTTTCCTAGTAGTTCTACTATACAGGTCGAAAGGTTGGGATGCATAGGCAAGGAGTAGGGCTCATGACAAACAAGGAAGCTGATATTATCTTGTCTAGGTTGCCATTTACCATACGCCAGTGAATTTGGAATCTGAGATAATAACTTAGCAGTGAGGATTGAATTTAACGACTGGTTTTCCTAGTAGTTCTACTATACAGGTCGAAAGGTCGGGATGCATAGGCAAGGAGTAGGGCTCATGACAAACAAGGAAGCTGATATTATCTTGTCTAGGTTGCCATTTACCATACGCCAGTGAATTTGGAATCTGAGATAATAACTTAGCAGTGAGGATTGAATTTAACGACTGGTTTTCCTAGTAGTTCTACTATACAGGTCGAAAGGTTGGGATGCATAGGCAAGGAGTAGGGCTCATGACAAACAAGGAAGCTGATATTATCTTGTCTAGGTTGCCATTTACCATACGCCAGTGAATTTGGAATCTGAGATAATAACTTAGCAGTGAGGATTGAATTTAACGACTGGTTTTCCTAGTAGTTCTACTATACAGGTCGAAAGGTTGGGATGCATAGGCAAGGAGTAGGGCTCATGACAAACAAGGAAGCTGATATTATCTTGTCTAGGTTGGAAAAGTATTGATAATTGAACGCTAGTTGTCGTTTTGTGACTAAGAAGTGCAGGTTACCAGTTGTGGTAGTCATGCCCCTGTAGAACTGATAGATAGAGATAGTAGTGACTCAGACAAATTTTGTTTACAGGAAGAAATAGACAGGATCCCCATTAGAAATATAGCACTTTTATTAGGGAATTATGATGCCCAGGTTGGTAGAAATAGGGGTAAATGATATTTTATCCAAGGTAAATTTGGTTTAGGAAAAGAAAATAATAATGGCTATTGACTGCTGCAATTTTGTATGTATAACAACATAGTTATAACCAATGCAATATTTGGTCACAGAATGGCCCATAATTTAACATGGTATCCACATGATGGTATGATAGCTAACCTTATTGATTGTGTTATTGCAAACTGAAGACCGGTAGGATTGATAGAAGATATAGGGGTACATAAAAGTGATTTTATTGATGCTAAAAGTAAAGGTCACCAATTAGTAATGTGTAGTGTTAATGCAAAGTTGAAATTTAGGAAGGGTAACAACCTTTTTGGAAGCTTTGATAAATTCTCAAGGATGAAAATTTTTGAGAAACTCCAGGAATAGTTGAATACTAAATTGGACAGTCCAAAATTTGACAGTGTAGAAGATGGATGGAATAATTTTAGGAACATACTTTGTAAAGTTGCAGATGGTGCAAGTTAGAAACACAGCTAGGAATAACAGTCAGAATGCTTTAAGTTTAGTTTAGAGGTAGAGGGGCTTGTACAAGAAATATTTGAGTGATAGATTGTGTGAAAATAAAAGAAATGTAAGGAGAGTGGAGGAAACATTGAAATATCAACTAACGAGGTGTGAAGTGGAGGCCACAGATAAAATTGCTGATGATCCCGAAGATGGAGTCAGACTGTTAAATAGTAAAATATTGTACTGGCATGTTAAAAAATTCAGAGGTAACAGTCAATCTGGACTTTTTTTCACTTGAAGATAGGAACAAAATAACAATTAGTGATAAGGGAAGAGCTAAAGAGAGACAGTCAGAACAATTTGAAAATGTACAAAACCTTGATCAAGTTACAGGAACAGACATAGAAAGGATAGAAAAAGTTTGTGACACTAAGGAAGTAATTGAAAATTTATTTTTTGAGGTTGAATTAGTGACAGTGCTAAAAGGATTAAAAATTAATAACATAGGATATAAAAGGATATAACATAGGATTAATAACATAGGATATAAAAGGATATAACATAGGATTAATAACATAGGATATAATAGGATGCTAAAAGGATATAAAATTAAAATAAACTCAGATGTTGATAGTTTGATAAATGAATCTTAAATAAGATGATTATGAAGTTAGAGATAAATTACTGAAAATTATGCATATAATTTTTGAAAACAGATAAGTGACTAGCAATTTTAAGATAATTTTAACTAAACTCCTCTAGAAGAAAGGCGATAAGAGTGAATGTGGCAATTACTGAGGCATTAAGTTGGTTGCTGTAGGAAGCAAAGTACTTGTTATGCAACAACAAAACAGAGAATAATGAGGAATTTTTTTTCTCTAGACAGTGAACCAACAAAACCTATTTGAATATTTCGGCCCTATATCTATGGGCTGTCTTCAGCAAAGAAAATAATAAACAATAAAACACTTGCAACAAAAGTTTTCGGTTAAAAATCCATCATTTTTTAAAATAGCCTTAGCATCATTACTTCTTAACGAAAAGTTAAGCCAAGACTATGTGATAAAAGCTAATATTTTACAAGCTAAAAAGGTTCATTCATTTCACTAATTGTATTTATTAAAAATTGGAATAATTTCTTATTGCGATATTTGCCTTCTCTGCAGCTAATCTGATAGTTCTTTTGGGATTGAGCTTGTTTTTGTTCCTTCCTATTTTTGTTTTATTTTGAATTAGATTATTTTCTATAATTAATTTTGTGTACATAGGGTTGAGTGTGTATTCACCCAAGTCTCTATTTAGGGATGTATTATTATTTAAGTTTCGTTTGATTTCGATTGCCTTGGGGACAGTTTGTTTGATTCCTAGGTCATTGCTAATTATAATTGTTTCATCAAATAGAACATAATGGTTTGGATTTTCAAAAATATGATTACTTGAAGCTGAATCAAAAGCTATGGAGTTATTTTTAGATATTAATGCTTTTTCAATACTTTCTTTGTGTTGCTGTAATCTTGCTCCTAAATTTTGGTGGGTTCGACTAATGAAATAATTTCCACAACTACATGGTATTTGATACACCCCTCGTAGACGAGTAACTGGGGTTTTATCCTTACCAGACTTGAGATGATTCATTATACTTAAATTACTTGTGAATACAACAAATAAATTGTTTTTCAAACAAAATTTTTTCAGTTTTGAAGTAATTTTCGGAATATAAGGTAGGTAGATCGTGCTTGTGGGTTTATTTGAATCGTTTACTGGTGTGGGATTTAAGGCTTTAGAAGAATGTATCTTTAATCTTTGAGCAATAACAGTATTTATGAGAGAAATTGGGTATCTGTTGCCAAGACTATTATAAAAAATAATGGATTTTTAACCGAGAACTTTTATTGTAAGTGTTTTATTGTTTATTATTTTCTTTGCTGAGAATTTATTCCCTTAGATATAGGGCCGAAATATTCAAATAGGTTTTGTTGGTTCATTGTCTTGGGAAAAAAGTCCTCATTATTCTCTCTTTTGTTGTTGCATTATGGAAAGGCAGTGTGGTCTTCGTCATTATTTACTTGTTATGATGACACTTTTTAGACTTAGAGATGCAGTGGTTAACGTTTTAAGAGAGAAACAGTGTGATTTTAGGGAGAGGATGGATTGCCTAAATTTTAACAGACTAATTTTAACTAAATTTAAATTAGATTAATAATTGAGAAGTGCCTGAGCTATCAGACCCCTTTAGTCCTTAGTTCTGTATATCATGAGCAAGCATGTGATTCAGCCAGTAGAAGAGCTTTAACAAAGCTCCTATCCTCGTAGGGTCTACCAAGTAAATACTTTCAAGTGAGTAAAGTAAAACAGTTCGAAATAGGGATGATACCTTTTTATTGACAGTGAATAGATATAAAATTATTTAACTGGATATTTCGAACACATATACAGTGTTCATCATCTGCAGTAAAACTAACAGTAAAAAGTAAAAGCAGTAAAAACTAGCAGTAAAAAGTAAAAGCAGAGTTTCACTGCTGATGATGAACACTGTATACGTGTTCGAAATATCCAGTTAAATAATTTTATATCTATTCACTGTCGATAAAAAGGTATCATCCCTATTTTGAACTGTTTTACTTTCGTCATGGAAAGGCAGTGTGGTCTTCGAAGTAGTCTACGTCGAGTATAAAGTGAATAGTTATATTTAAAGGAATAACATTGCTCTGGTTAAGTTAGGAAATTAAGTTAGTATCTGGTCTTGTATTGAATCAGGAGTTAAGCGGGGTTTACCTTCTATCTACATTTGGGAGCAGGTGTTTATCCCCCTGGAAAATAACCCTGCTGCTGGTTGGTCTCCAATCACTTTTGACTTATAAAAAAGGACTAGAACTCTCAATATGAGCACTCTCCAAAGTTACTGCGACCGTGAGATAGAGATGGGGACGGGAAAGGGGCAGTCCTCCTCCTATATGGAATAAATTTTGCTCATTTTGGGGTTTGATGTTACTCTTTAATTTCATAACAACAGTGTAGATCAGAAATAGTCCCAGAAATTTAGAGGGATTAAGTATCAATTTCATATTTTGCTTGGTTTTTTAAAGTTTTTTTGGTAAAATTCTAGTTTAGTGACTTCTTGCTATCTCAGAAAGGGGTTAGGTTAGGAAAATTAAACTTTCAGGGATGGGTCTACAGGCTACAAGTATGTCCCGGGAAGGTATTTTGAAGTACCTACCTCCACTCTCTTTCCAGCTAGGGGGTCCTGACCTTTGAGACCTTTAGAAATATTTGTGTTATAAAAGTGAAACTTTGCAAAATAGATCTTCTGCTTGAATGAAGTACAGCAAAATTGTTTTTAGCTTCACAAATTTGCTCAATCCCAATTTATAAGGTTTTAAAGATATGCAAATACATTTCCTAAATTTGGAAAAAACAACAACAGCATTGAAATGGCTCAGAATTCTACTCTAATAACAGGAATTGCATTTAGAGAACTAAAGACAGAGAAAAAACAACTTGTAACTGAAAATTAAGGTAAAATGTTGTTTTGTCAAAATTTCAATAGGCATAGACCTGTCATGTAGGCAAATTTCAGGGCCCTCTAGAGGGAGAAGGAGTGGAGATGGGTTCTTTAAAATACCTTCCTGGGATATAATTTAACCTGTAGACCCACCCCTGAAAGTTTCCTAACCTAACCCCTTTCCGAGATAGTAAGAAGTCACTAAACTAGAATTTTACCACTTTTTCTCTATCTTAACCCCCCCCCCCAAGCAGAGAGTTGGTATGTTTTCAGGGCATTATCCAGGATTATTTTCTATCTTAACCCCCCCCCCCCCAAGCAGAGAGTTGGTATGTTTTCAGGGCATTATCCAGGATTATTTTCGGGGGGAGGGTACAAAAGATTTTTTTAAGGAAGGGGGGTACAAAAAAGCTTCAAATAACACTTGAAAAATCATTTATATTCATTTTTGTAAAGTTTTTTGCGAGTCGGACAAACGTTTTTTTTGGGGGGAGGGGGGTAAAATCCCCTAAGCCCTCCCCCCGGATACGGCCTTGGATGTTTTGGCACCAAGATGCACCTTTTTAGGTACATTTCTGCTTTTTAGTTATGCCTAAAAGGGTTTTAAGGGAGATACTTTAAAGGGTGCATTTTAATGCCAAAACATCCCAACTATCAATAAGCCTTCCAATAAATACAAAATTAGTTCTAAGGTAGAGACGAGGGAAGAGTGGAGGTACAAGTTGACAAATAATCCCCTGGGCTTTATCCAAAACTTTTTTTGGGAGGGGGGGGGTACTGCACCCTCTCCAAATGACGCTACTGAGGGTATTTGCTGTGTTAGAGTATGTCTCAAATTTCCTCTCCATTTAGAAAGTACACTGACACCAAACTAAATTTGAAGTCTGATATTTGAATTTCTCATGTCAGTTCCTTGGCCAAAAATAGTAAAACTTCTTTCTATAAATCTTCAGATAATTCAAATAAGGTAAAAATTAGATGTAATATGCCATTATCTTATTGTATCAAAAAAGTAGAATGTCAAAAATGTGGCTACTACAAATGAAGGAGGTTAAGTGTCATATCTAATAAGAAATTCAGGAAAACAGACCATAAATAGTGACACAGATCTAAATTCAACAAGTGTTACTGACCTCATTCTATCTCAAATCATGCCAATTATAATAGTGATCATAAACATGAAATTACATATATTCAAAGTCAATTTGATATAATAGACTAAGATAAACATAACAGACTACTAAACAGTAATGATCCTTTTGCTCAAGTATTCACATGTGTTGACATGATTTTCACAGGGACTTGCAAATTAGGAGATGATTTTATCTTTAAGGGTGAAGCAAGATTCATCAAAAAGATTATTTTAGAAATTGTGATCATAAGAATGATTGCAAATGTTCAAATTTAGTAGTTCTGAATTTGGTACTAAATGTCGTCATAATTATGCTGCTATGATATCTAGTCTTGACAAGTGTAATCAAACTCGGCCGACACGTTTTTTTTTTTTTTTTTTGCTACAACTGTGGTAAAAGTGTTCTTTTTCATATTTAAGGGGTTTTTTAGAGGCTGCATTGTAGTGCTTTCTAAGTGTGGAGTCACAAGTCTTCAATAGATTATTTTTTTTATTTCCCCCTCCATGCATTTTGTGTGGAAATCTGTAGGAACTTTGGAGGGGGTCATTCAGTTGGAAATTGAAAATTTCTTTGAAAATAAAAAAAATACTGTTTTTCAATGAGAATGCAAAAAAAATGAAATATAGGAAGGGGCGATAAAATCTTGGAAGGGGAGCAAGTACTCCTCCCCTAATTGATGCCAGTGTTAAAGTTATAGTATCATTTGAGAGTCAAAAGTGATTGGAAAATAACCAGTTCCATCCTGTGCCCTTTTTTACTACCCAGATTCCTGTAACTCCCTAAGACATCAGATAAAAATTTTCAAATAGTGATTTTGATTGAAATGATTGGAAGCTGTAGTAAATACGCTTCCTGGGATGACATTACCACCGAACCTCCTGGGGCAAGGGCCAACTTGTGTCTCGGACGTCCTCATGGGTCAAATTGGAGCCATCTCTCTCACGCGTTCATGGATCATTTTAC